>NC_138225.1:6858658-7044896 GCF_964197995.2 Scardinius erythrophthalmus
GCAAGTGATATATCCTGAATGGGATAATTTGCTAAACAAGTTCTGAGAAATTTATTGCACAACAGTGGCTCAAAAAATGTTGCTTCATGTGAAATGTGTCAAAATACATTAAAGGACACACTTATCCTGGCTAACAACAACAAAAATAACAAACTAAAAACATTATTTTTATTTTTTTTACGGAGAAATTAACAGCACAGCACAAAGAAACAGTCATTTTTTTAACTAATAACGGCCACATTACATGTTGGGGGGAAATGCGCCATCTTGATAAAAATATTTTTTATAGTAATCATATTAAATAATTATTTGTATAACACATTTCAAACATTTAATGCAGCTTGAAAGGCTGTACATATCAGAAAACAAACCACATTAACCTGTTAACTGTCACCACCCTTTCTGATCATAGATCTGAACTTAAATGGCTGTAATTCATAATTGCTTTGGAATATAGACCTATAGTCTCTTTTTAAAGAAGACACTCAGCAGAGGATTGCAGAAGTGAAAGCTTTAAAAAATGAAAGAGTAAAAAGCTAAAGAAGTTCAGGTTCACTGTAAAGCATACTGAAATAAAAGAAAAATGTATGGGAGGTTAATAAAGGCCTTCTAAAGTGAAGTGATGTTTCATGTCACTTCACGTCAAAAGGCCTTTATTAACCTCCCAGAGCCGTGTGGAGCTCTTTTATCATGGATGGATGCACTTTTATGGACTTCATAACAGAAACGTTCATTCACTTTATAAAACTTGGAAGAGCCAGGACATTTTTTAATATAACTCTGATTGTATTCGTCTGAAAGAAGAATTTAATATAAACCTAGGATGGCTTGAGAGTGAGTAAATCATGGGGTAATTTTAATTTTTGGGTGAAATAACCCTTTAACAGGCTAAGAAAGTGATTCATCAAAAAAAAAAAAAAAAAAAATTCCAATACTTGTGTCTATGTCTATGGGCATCTTATAAGTTTACTTTATAAAGATTTTACTTATTTGGAAGCCCTTGTTATAGATTTTAATGTAATCGTTTTAGTGTAAAAAAAAGAAGTTACATTTCTTTGATTGCATATTGCTGCACCTTTTAATTTCATATTCTTATATGTATTCCTTTATTTCTGTTTTCATGTGGCTTTATTTCTTTTTTCGATTGGCTGTCAGAGTTGATTGGCTCCAAATAAGCGCACGGCGATAGAGAATTCAAAGAACAATCTTTAATCACAAATACTCAGGAAACTACAGGGCGAACATAGGAGAAATAGCAAAACAACGTAAACGAGACAGAACCGAGAACTGAATGAATTGAAGGCTTAAATACATTAGGGGGTTGCACAGACTTGTCGACTTTAATTCTCTGATCCTTAAATCTTGACGTCGACTAGTAGCTGATCATGGCCTATAGAGGGCGCAACAGGATAATAAATCTTTGAAGTCCACTTTTACACTCCATTTCCAACAGTTAAAATGACAAATACTGTAAATGAATACTCAGAGATTGCTCCGTAAGATATGTTTGATTATACCATCTGGTATAATACCATCATTCACACACAATCACTCTCTCTCTCACTATGCATTCATATAAATGTAATCTTTGCTGTGCTACTTTATCTGTGTCTGATTTAGAACAAGCAGAAATCTGTAAGAAATATAACAACCCAAAGACAAATGAACTGATAAAAATAAGCCGTTTTGTAGGTTTATTTGTTCATTAATAACGTCATCAGTGAGTAGTCGACCTCGACTCGACTTTAATCACACAATTGTCGACTTAAAAAAAAAAGTTCAACCCCTAAAATACACAAACTGAGTAATCAACGAAAAAAAGAACAGGTGCATAAATTAGGAACTATGGAAACTAATAAGGCAAACCAGAACAGGGAAAACAGAACCAAAACTAAATAAAACTAAACGGACAGATTTCCACTTTACAGTGGCACTAAAATGCTGTCATAATAGACTCTGTTCTGGTGTTTTCAGGCAGCACATTTCTCCTCTCACTCCATGATGTTGTTTTGTCTATAGATCTGGACGAGTGCAGCGTGCAGGGGGTCTGTGGTGAAGGAGCTCTCTGCCAAAACACAGATGGAGATTTCACCTGCTCCTGTCAGATCGGTTACACAGTCCAGGATGGACCAGAACCCTTTAATCCAAACCGAGACTCATCTTACTGCAAGGGTAAGAATAGGGCCAATGTCCTTTACTTTAACAAATCACTCATTTGGTCCTCTAGAAATATCACCTGAACCTGAAATCTCCTGAACTGTTTTATCATATTACAGCTGCAATGAATGAATGAATGAATGAATGAATTAATTAATCAATTAATTAATGAATTAATTAATGAAAAGATATGGAAACACTTTAGTTTAGGGTTAATTGTTACTATTAAAGGGATAGTTCACTTTATAATTAAATTTTGGTATGTTTTAGCTTACCTCAAGGGCATCCAAGATGTAGGTGTCTTTTTTTCCGCAGTAGTTTCAATTTTGATATTTTTAGGTCAAACTGTTCTTGTCTGTCAGTCATTTAATGCAGGTCTATGGTCACTGTCTCAAAGAGCATGCACAGAGGAATTTGAACAATTCCCCATCGTTCAAATTAAACAATTCCCCATCGTAAGTACACATTGATGGCCTAAGACACGAAACGAGCGGTTTGTGTGAGAAAACGAACAGTATTTATATCGTTTTTACCTCTTATACACAGCCACGTCCAAGTGATCTGAGGGCGGGGGCGCTTCCTGCTGTGTGACGTGTGCGCAGACTGGTGCATAGATATTTACAATGCTTATTGGCATGCATATCATTATGCAAATCATTACTAAGGCCCTGTTTACACCTGATATTAAGATGAGTTTTGGTCGATCGGATCACAAGTTGCAATGCTAAATAGAGGTTTAAACAGGGTGTAAAATATTTCGAGATTATCCACTTTCAACCACTTCCAGAGTTGAAAACGCTTTTGACCGGATTGCTTTTGTAGTGTAAATGTTCATGTGGTCGAATGTGTTCAGACAGCCACAAAAGACCGCCTACTCTCCGCCTAATGCATGGGAAGAGCGCTAACCAGACGGGATTTAAACCTTTGTCGGCTGAAGACCTAAGTTTGGGTTGAAGACAAAAAATTACCAAGCACAATGTTCTCTCACCCTGATTTCTAACACACATTCAGTGTTCGTCTGGTCTTGCGGCTGTCAGAGCAGAAACGAAAGGGCTGCTCTCCGTGTGTTTTTCCATCGTCTCCAGGCGCATTGATACGTAAATTGCACCAGCGTATTTCGTCCAAAAAAGCCCATACATTTAGGCCTCCCTGCCCGTAGACCCTCCCTCCCCTCCCAGGTGCAAACAGGGCCTAAGATAGTGTCTGTTTATTAGTACTTATAAAGCACATATTAATGCCTTATTCTGCATGACCATATTCTACATCCCTTAATCCTACCCACTACCTAAACCTAACAACTACCTTACTAACTATTACTTAGCAGTAATTAGGAGTTTATTGAGGCAAAAGTTGTAGTTAATAGTTAGTAAATAGTTAGAATTGGACCCTAATCTAAAGAGTGACCAAATATATTAATAGTGGTACTTGCTTAGGACATTAATGAGTCTTCAAAAATTGAGTGGCTTATTAAGGAGAGGTGTGCTTTTAGTTTTCTAAGTTATATAATTCATTGGATTAAAAAATCTCATAGATTTACATTGGAGAGGAGACCTGAGCCCTATCTAGAGACCAGAATATCAGACATTTTACCACCTGGCAACCACCTAGTAATGCCCTAGTAACCATCCAGAGAACCTGAGCAAGCACTTAGCAGCACACTATAGTAACTATATAGCACAAATACTTTAAAATCACCTTGAACCCGCTAAAAAACACCTAGCAATGGCCTAGCAATTGCTAAGTATCTCCAAACCAGTGTGTTTATGATTATGATAATACATTTAAATGATATGATTACAATGTTTTTGTAAAGCTAAAATAATAATAATAAGAAACCAAAAATGTATGCACCTCTTGATGGAAATAAATGTTGTGATGTTATTTCCATCAAGAGGTGCATCAATTTTTGCTCAAGATCTTGTTTTGACGCAAGAGTCCAGCACTCAAGTCTCCCCCAGCACATCCAAAAGACTTTCAATGAATTTAAAGGGGTGGTATAATGCCCTTTTCATAAGATGTAAAATAAATCTCTGATGTCCCCAGAGTGTGTATGTGAAGTTTTAGCTCAAAATACCCCACAGATATTTTTATATAGCATGTTAAAGTTGTCACTTTTTGAGAGTGAGCAAAAACGCACCGTTTTTGTGCCTGTCCCTTTAAATGCAAATGAGCTGCTGCTCCCGGCACAGAGGGGTGGAGCTTCAACAGCTTGTGTCCTTTTACCTCACACAGACATACACTGGACATTTCAAAAACTTTTAGCCTTTTATGTTCAAACCAGAGTCAGACAATGATGGAGAGACTCAAGAAGTGACAACATGTAGACAACATTTCTGAATGGTTAGTTGATGAATTTATGTAGCTTATGTGTAGTTATGTTCTAGTCATTGATTAGCATATTCTGTCTTGATAATCTATAAATCGTGTTCAGGGGGCGGGGTTTATGTAAATTTTAGGGTTAGTGATGTTGTGTAGTCCCCACCAGCCGTTTGTTGTAATCCTTAAAAAGCAGGCAGTGTATATAATGTTATTAATATTAGTGTTACATTCTGTTGAAGTAATGGACCTGTTTCTGTGTGTATGGTTTGTATAGTGATAGACTGCGGGTCTCCACCTTCAGTCCTCCACGCCGACCAGCTCTCCCCCACTATCACACACTACAGCAGTGAACTCCAGTACGGCTGCCGGGAGGGGTTTCAGTGGAAGAGAGGACAGAATTCATCCGTCTGTGGTCTGGATGGAAAGTGGCACGGACCAAGTTTGGTCTGTGAAGGTAATGTTTACATGTGAGCAAAAAATGACTGTCTGCACGATTATCACATTAGGTGTGTGACACCGCATTTGCAACCCATTTTGCTTTGATAATTTGATGTATTTCAGAGTGAAATGGGATATTCACCACACAAACACAAAAATGTGTAGGGGTCACACACAGGCTTATACAAATTCATTGCATATTTTACTGTCACCTGACATAAAATATAATCGATTTCTTCGTAGAAGTGGACTGTGGAGAACCTCATGTTATGCCTCAGTCAAAAATGGTTTGGAATAACATCTCTCGAATAGGATCATTGGCGGTGTATGTGTGTGACCCACAGTTTTATAACAGTGGACGTGAGAATGTGTCAGTATGTACTGCTCATGGGACATGGAGCCGTCCTGACTTCCAGTGTGAAGGTATCTGCTTCTGTTACTTATGTCGACAGAAATATGATAGCGTATCTCAAGCAAAGAATCGGTTGAGATTGTTTATGTGTGTTTAGAGAAACAATGCGGTTCTCCTCCGGTCCTGCCTCACTCAGTGTTATTCTGGAACGGTGTCAGTAAGATTGGTTCTGTGGCTCTGTATAACTGTGTAACTGGATATCACAGTTTGGATACAGGAAATGTGTCCGTGTGTAAAACCGACGGTCAGTGGAGTAACCCAGACTATTCTTGTGAAGGTACAGAGATTTTATTTTTTATTTTTAAAGAAAGTTTTAAAGGCATAGTTCACCAAAAAAAATCAAATTGTCACAATTTATTCACATTTATTCATTTATTTTATTCATGTCAACACGAGTTTCTTTCTTCCCTGTAGAACTCAAAATAATTAATTTTCCAGAAATCCTGGCTGCTCTTGACCATACATTGAAAGAATTATGTTTTATGCAAAAATTATGTTTTGTCTTGAATTCCAGTACAAATATCTAAACATTCTTAAATCAAGATACATTTACTTGAGAAGCAAAATGACATCAGATATTTAGTTTTGTTTTCTGAAAAATGTATCAAAATTAAGTGAGTTTGTGCATAAAAAAATATATATATTTGGCAGTGGGGTCAGAAAAAGAACCTTAATTTAATTAGATATGAATTAGATATTTTGTCTTTGTTTTAAGCATAAATGCACATATTTTTGACATGTCACAAAACAAGACTTAATATCTTTAGTCATTTTGCTTGTCAAGTATGTATCTTGATTTAAGAACGTTTAGATATTTGTGCTGGAAGAGAAGACAAAAATACTGAGGAAGAACATCATCAGCACACTATAGTAACTATATAGCACAAATACTTTAAAATCACCTTGAACCCGCTAAAAAACACCTAGCAATGGCCTAGCAATTGCTAAGTATCTCCAAACCAGTGTGTTTATGATTATGATAATACATTTAAATGATATGATTACAATGTTTTTGTAAAGCTAAAATAATAATAATAAGAAACCAAAAATGTATGCACCTCTTGATGGAAATAAATGTTGTGATGTTATTTCCATCAAGAGGTGCATCAATTTTTGCTCAAGATCTTGTTTTGACGCAAGAGTCCAGCACTCAAGTCTCCCCCAGCACATCCAAAAGACTTTCAATGAATTTAAAGGGGTGGTATAATGCCCTTTTCATAAGATGTAAAATAAATCTCTGATGTCCCCAGAGTGTGTATGTGAAGTTTTAGCTCAAAATACCCCACAGATATTTTTATATAGCATGTTAAAGTTGTCACTTTTTGAGAGTGAGCAAAAACGCACCGTTTTTGTGCCTGTCCCTTTAAATGCAAATGAGCTGCTGCTCCCGGCACAGAGGGGTGGAGCTTCAACAGCTTGTGTCCTTTTACCTCACACAGACATACACTGGACATTTCAAAAACTTTTAGCCTTTTATGTTCAAACCAGAGTCAGACAATGATGGAGAGACTCAAGAAGTGACAACATGTAGACAACATTTCTGAATGGTTAGTTGATGAATTTATGTAGCTTATGTGTAGTTATGTTCTAGTCATTGATTAGCATATTCTGTCTTGATAATCTATAAATCGTGTTCAGGGGGCGGGGTTTATGTAAATTTTAGGGTTAGTGATGTTGTGTAGTCCCCACCAGCCGTTTGTTGTAATCCTTAAAAAGCAGGCAGTGTATATAATGTTATTAATATTAGTGTTACATTCTGTTGAAGTAATGGACCTGTTTCTGTGTGTATGGTTTGTATAGTGATAGACTGCGGGTCTCCACCTTCAGTCCTCCACGCCGACCAGCTCTCCCCCACTATCACACACTACAGCAGTGAACTCCAGTACGGCTGCCGGGAGGGGTTTCAGTGGAAGAGAGGACAGAATTCATCCGTCTGTGGTCTGGATGGAAAGTGGCACGGACCAAGTTTGGTCTGTGAAGGTAATGTTTACATGTGAGCAAAAAATGACTGTCTGCACGATTATCACATTAGGTGTGTGACACCGCATTTGCAACCCATTTTGCTTTGATAATTTGATGTATTTCAGAGTGAAATGGGATATTCACCACACAAACACAAAAATGTGTAGGGGTCACACACAGGCTTATACAAATTCATTGCATATTTTACTGTCACCTGACATAAAATATAATCGATTTCTTCGTAGAAGTGGACTGTGGAGAACCTCATGTTATGCCTCAGTCAAAAATGGTTTGGAATAACATCTCTCGAATAGGATCATTGGCGGTGTATGTGTGTGACCCACAGTTTTATAACAGTGGACGTGAGAATGTGTCAGTATGTACTGCTCATGGGACATGGAGCCGTCCTGACTTCCAGTGTGAAGGTATCTGCTTCTGTTACTTATGTCGACAGAAATATGATAGCGTATCTCAAGCAAAGAATCGGTTGAGATTGTTTATGTGTGTTTAGAGAAACAATGCGGTTCTCCTCCGGTCCTGCCTCACTCAGTGTTATTCTGGAACGGTGTCAGTAAGATTGGTTCTGTGGCTCTGTATAACTGTGTAACTGGATATCACAGTTTGGATACAGGAAATGTGTCCGTGTGTAAAACCGACGGTCAGTGGAGTAACCCAGACTATTCTTGTGAAGGTACAGAGATTTTATTTTTTATTTTTAAAGAAAGTTTTAAAGGCATAGTTCACCAAAAAAAATCAAATTGTCACAATTTATTCACATTTATTCATTTATTTTATTCATGTCAACACGAGTTTCTTTCTTCCCTGTAGAACTCAAAATAATTAATTTTCCAGAAATCCTGGCTGCTCTTGACCATACATTGAAAGAATTATGTTTTATGCAAAAATTATGTTTTGTCTTGAATTCCAGTACAAATATCTAAACATTCTTAAATCAAGATACATTTACTTGAGAAGCAAAATGACATCAGATATTTAGTTTTGTTTTCTGAAAAATGTATCAAAATTAAGTGAGTTTGTGCATAAAAAAATATATATATTTGGCAGTGGGGTCAGAAAAAGAACCTTAATTTAATTAGATATGAATTAGATATTTTGTCTTTGTTTTAAGCATAAATGCACATATTTTTGACATGTCACAAAACAAGACTTAATATCTTTAGTCATTTTGCTTGTCAAGTATGTATCTTGATTTAAGAACGTTTAGATATTTGTGCTGGAAGAGAAGACAAAAATACTGAGGAAGAACATCATTTTTTTGCAGTACAGTCAAATGGAAATTATAATGACAAAAAAGCACTAAACAAGTATCTCAGAAACACTCTATTCGCTATTATTCAAATCTTCTGAGGACATATGAAGTGCTTTCTGTGTGATTCTGCATATTCAAACTTCTGATTTTTTCTTATACACTCTTAAAAATAAAGGTTCCAAAAGGGTTTTTTCCAGCAACGCCATAGAAGAACCGTTTTAGGTTCCACAAAGAACCTTCAATAAAAAACAGTTCTCAAAAGAATTTTTTTTTTCTAAGTATGAAAAGACACATTTTTTTCATCACTTTTAAAATTTGTGCAATGGAAAGATTTTATGGACGTTCAAGGTACCTTATGTAACCATAAATGCCAATAAAGAGCCTTTATTTTTAAGAGTGTATAAGCAATGTTATTCCTCTGCTCTTCATAATACTGCAGTGATTCGGTCATAAATTGACTTGTCATTTCCTTCTCAACAGAGATTGTGTGTGGGGAGCCTCCTATTCTGCCCCTCACTGTACAGATATGGAATGGCAGAGTCACATTTAACAGCACTGTAACATATCACTGCAAACAGGGTTACTATCCTAAACAAGGACATAATATATCTGTGTGCGCTGAGAACGGTTATTGGACCAAACCTACTCTGTTGTGTGAAGGTAATAGTTTGCATGCTTTTTTTTTTTTTTTTTACTCAAAGTTAAGATTGTTTTAAAAAATAAATGAACTGACTTTTTCTTTAATGTGTAAACTGAAGATATTTTCAAGGATTTTGTTGTTTCTCAGAGGTGAACTGTGGCATACCGCCTTCTCCCCCCCTCTCTGTTATGATATGGAGAGGAGAGACTAAAGTTGGATCTAGTGTGTCTTATAAGTGCATTGAAGGATTTCATAATGTTAGGGAAGGAGATACTTCAGTTTGCGATTCAGAGGGAATCTGGAGTGAGCCTGATTTTCTGTGCCAAGGTATATTTTTGCACTTTTATTTCTTGTTGACATGTTTTCTCCCTTTATTTTGTGAACGGGTCATTCTCAAGAAACGGTGCAGTTTAGGTCTCTGCCAAGTCAAATCAAGTCATATTTTTACAGATTTTCAAAGCAGCTTCACAATAATAAAAAAGAAAATAATATAATTACTGTTCTTCAATTATGAAACAAACCCAATTTCAGCTGTAAAGCAGCTCTAAAAGACAATAGTATCATCAACTCAATTTAGTCTAATGTTGATTCAAATGAGTTCAATAACAGTGTGAATGTTAAAAAGTGAATTAGTTATGAAGCAAAATCTGTTCAACTATAAAGTAGCTCTACAGAAGACAATAGTGTTATTATTCAGCTAGTTCAATAATAGTGCAAAGTTTGTCAAATTATAAAAAACAAGCTTAAATCAGCTATAAGTAGCTCTACAGAAAGCAATAGTGTTGATTCAGTTCAGTTCAATAACCATGTTGATGTTTCAGAGTTTATGAAACAAATCCGATTGAGCAATAAAGCAGCTCTACAGAAGACAATTTTCATTGTTGATATTAGTAATTATGATATGATAGTGATATAATTACTGAATTAAGTCATTGATTATTTAATAGATGTAACTATTAAGTGAATTAGAAAATTTTGAATTGCGTGTTTGTGCATTTTGGGGGCGTGAGAATGAAGGGAAAGGTTGACCATTTCATGAGAATGACCTATGTGATATTTCAGTGCTGTCCTCTTTAATAAGCTGATAATATACATGCACATGTACAGTGTGTCTGTATGTGTGTTTGTTTAGAAGTAGACTGCGGCGTCCCCGTCTCACTACCTCACTCAGTTGTGTTGTGGAATAGCAGCTCCAGTCTGGGCTCTGTGGCCCTCTATGTGTGTGAAGCTGGATATCGCACTGTGGGTGAAGGAAATGTGTCTCTGTGTAACTCAAATGCAAAGTGGAGCAAAGTTAACATGAGATGTGAAGGTACTGACAACATTCTGTCATCATTTACTCACCTTCACATCATTTAAAACTTCTTTGTGGTACACAAAATGCTGCTTTACACTTTAGGTCATCATATTTTCAATGGGAAATGATGAGATTTGCAGCATTTTTGCAGTGGTCTTTATTTCTAATGCTCTACACTGGTCTCAATAAACAGAGATAGACTGTGGACCTCCCCCAGAATTCCCACTAACAGATATAAAGTGGAACAAAGCATCTGTACTGGGCAGTGTGGTTCAGTACAAATGTAAATATGGACTCAAACAGGAGGGTGACAAAAACACGTCAACGTGTACATCAGATGGATCATGGGAAAAAGTGTCTGTAACGTGTATAGGTAAACAGTTGAATTCCTAATAATGACATACACTATGCTTAAAGGTTTGGGGTCTATTATTATTTTTAATTATTTAACTCTTAACATTAAATTGATCTAAAGTGAGAGTAACTACATTTAATACCACAAATAAATGCACTTTTTTCCACAAAATGCAGTCCAAATGTTTTTAACATTTGATAATAATAAGGAACAAACAAATCAGCATATAATGATTTCTGAAGGATCATGTGACACTGAAGACTGGTGTAATGATGCAGAAAATTCAGCTTTCAACCAGATGGAACTGGATAATATTCTGATTGTTCCAAACCAATCTGACTTCTGACCAATAATGCTGCCTGAATCATAATCACACACTGTTCGTTCGTTGGCCAGAGGAGAACTGAGCCTGGGTTCTCCCAAGGTTTTTTTCTTCATTCTGTCTCCTGATGGAGTTTTGGTTCCTTGCCACTGTCGCCTTTTTCCACCTTTGTTGCCATTGGCTTGGCTTGCTTAGTTGGAGACATTCAATTTAACATTAAATTTAATATTCAACAATAATATTGATCTGCCTGCCTTGAAACTGTTATACAAGAACTGAACTGAACTGGACAATGACATCACGGTTTACTCCAGAGCAGCTATATATATATATATATATGAAGAGTTAAAATGCAAAAGCCTCTAAGTGCCATCTGAAATTTTCGTCTAGAAGGATCATTTTTATAAAGCTTGTATATTTAAGTTCAGTAATTTCACTTAAATGACAATTAATAGCTATTTAAGTGAAATTATTGAACTTAAATATACGAGATTGATAAAAATGATCATTCTAGAAGAAAATTTCAGATGGCACTTAGAGGCTTTTGCATCTGAACTATATATATATATATATATATATATATATATATATATATATATATATATATATATATATATATAAATATATATATATAAATTAACTAAATTAATAACTTTTTTAAAACAAAAATAAAACATCACTGAAATTACTTTAGCTGGACTGTGACCCCAAACTTTTGAACATTAGTGTAAATACCATGAATATCATACATACTGCATTTTCACAGGGGTTTATTTGTCACGTGGAAAGCAATTTACAAGGTCTATATTTTAGTAACTAGTCCAAAAAATGAAACAAACACAATATCACACAGGGCTTTAATTAAGTAAGAGCTAACCTATAATAAATTTTACATAGAGAATGTTGTGGAAAGTTACTTTTTTTTTTCTTGACTGTAGTGTGATACTAACTTTTAAATAAATTATTTTTTTCCTGTGTAATAGTGGAAATGTTCAATATATATATATATATATATTTGTAGTTAAGCTGACTGTCAGAAATAACCCTACAGTATGACGACTAATCCACAAGGACAAATTACAATGAGAAAAAGAGAACAAAATCACATCCTTATATTCTGTCACTATATTCGGATCAACATATTTCAGAACAATATCTGGAATGATATTCATAACCATTTCTGTGTGTTTTCTCTCTATAGCTCATTGTGGCCCTGCACCAGAGGTGCCGCACACAGAGGTAGCGTGGGACAACAACACTGCAGTGATCCACCGCTGTGTTAAAGGACACTACAGACACACAGGAAGTGACATTTCAATATGTGACATCACAGGAAAGTGGCAGATAGCCACCCTGCATTGCAAAGGTAAACACACACTGTCATTGTTCAGCAAAAGTGTTTGAAATCAATTAAAACATAGTGTGACATAGCCAAAAGAGTGGTTGTTGACATCAAATCTGGTCTAAAATGCTTCTAATTCTCTGTGTTACAGAGCTGAAACTGATAATTAATGATCTGGTGGTGATTGATGAAAGATGTCTGCACTGGAATGCAGAGAACGAGGGATATAGGGAGAAATACACAGTGAGTATTAATCAGTTCATTTTAGCTATGTCTTCGCACTGTTGTTGTCTCTCAATCATGAAATGAGGTTGTATGTGACATCTCAACACAGGTGACGTTCGTTGGATTGCGAGACTTTGATCGGTTGTTTAGTGACACGAGAAAAAAGAAGTTCAGCTCCACTGCACCGATGCCTGTTCTCTGTCTAAATCTCTTTCCTGCTACAAACTACACCATAACCATTACAGCCGAGTCCACACGAGCCACGTCTACAGTGACAGCAAACACTAGCATACCAGGTACAAAACAAAAGCTGCAAACATCCATAATCCACAAACAACATTTAGTTTTGTAAGTAATACGTTTTAAATTACGTGCACTCTAAAAAAGACTACACTGGCTCAACTTGAAAGACTTTTTTTAAGTAACACCGAGTAAATACCGTGAGACTTTTATGGACAGACTAACCCAATTTGTTTAGTACAAACTCTAAAAGCTTAAGTTGAACCAACTAATTTTAATACCAATGTTTTGGGGTGCACTGTTGAATTGTTGACAATAAGACCAGGAACATGCATTAATTCCCCCAAAAATGAAAATTCTGTCATCATTTACTCACCCTCAAGTTGTTCCAAACCTGTATGAGATTCTTTGCTCTATTGCTATATTGAAGATATTTTAAAAAAATGTTGGTATTCAAACAGTTGACTGTGACAGTAGCCATTGACTTCCATAGTAGGAAAAAAAATGGAAGTCAATGGCTACCGTCAACTGTCTGGTTACCAGCATTCTTCAAAATATCTTTATGAGTTTATGATTTATGAGTGCCATTGTGTGGTGCTTACTGACATCCAAAACAATACAATTAATTTTTTTAATTTGGACACTGTACTTCTTGTGTTGTGTTACTAGTCCCCCCCACACCAGTAATCAAATACAGTGAAGTAGAGGCTTCATCGCCCACTCTCAGATTACGGAGATCGACCAACACACTTGACTCAATATGGTAAAGACGCTTAACATTTCTCAAGAGTTGATGTAACACTTTACAATACGGTTTCATTAGTTAACTACTGTAGTTAACTTGAACTACAGTAACAATGAACTGCACTTCTACAGCATTTATTAATCTTAGTTAATGTTGATTTCAGCATTTACTAACACATTATTAAAATCAAAAGTTGTATTTGTTAACATTAGTTAATGCACTATGTACAAACAATGAACAGCTGGATTTTTATTAACTAATATTATCAAAGATTAATAAATACAGTAACATGTATTGCTTATGGTTAGTTTATGTTAGTTAATACATTATCTAATGTTAACGAATGAGACCTTATTGTAAAGTGTTGCCGTTAATGGCAAAATAATGCCTAATAAAAAGTGAATGCCATATGGGCATATGTAGTGGATTCAAACATCTGAGACCAGACTTGAAAATGCTTCTAATTTGCATTCTTTTCTCATTTAAAACAAAAGTTTTAATACAAAATTCATCATTTGAATTTTTGAAAATGTGAACTAAAAAAATTCATGTTTTTGGTGTGTCATAAAAATACAACTGTTCAGTGTTATTCTACTGAAGTTTAGGTCCATCAAATAATATTAACAGATGTATTTGTAAATGTTCAAATTAACATTAACTAAGATTAATAAATGCTTTAGAAGTATTTTTTTTTTACTAGTTAATGTTAACTAATAAAGTTAACAAATAAAGTGTTACCAAAAATGCATATGAAATTATGGTATATTTAGAAAAAAAAACCTTGCAATTTGATCCTACTGTATAGATAATTCAATAATTAGTTGCTGTGAATTTCTTTTTGTGTCTCATGTCTTCAGTATGTACCAGGTGTTCGTGTTCCCAGTCGAGGGTGTGATGCTGTTTGACTGCAGCTCGTCTGTAAGTCCGCGGTTCTCCTCGCAGCAGAGATGTGACCGAGGGTACGTCACAGCCCAGATCCAGCTCAGCGGTCTGAGTGCAGAGCTGAACTTCACTGTCGGGGATCAGCAGCTCTATGGAGACTTCTTCAACGCACCTCTGGAAAACGGAAAAGACTATTATATTATCCTCCGCACTGTATGTCAGTGGGGAAAGGTGGGAAGACATCTTAAGACCTGTAAAAGTAATGCATTAAAAACGCTTTGAATATTCTCTAACTTCTCTCTCTGTGTTTTCTTTATTAGTCTAGAACACAGTCTTGTGTCATCTGGGCTAAGGCCCGAGGTAAGGATCATAAATCTCTCTAACACTGCTTTGTGCTACCTGCAAACTCTATGTAAAAAATGTTGGTTCGGCATGGTTCAGTGTAAACCGCTTCTTTTCTCACATTAGGAACATCCTACATCATGAAGATGTCTGCTCTTGTAACTGTTGGATCCATAAGTGCTGTTGGCTCAGTCATTGTCATAGGATATTGGTACAGCTGGTGAGATCGCATTGACAGGATCACATTTTGTGCCTTGTATTTCTTTAAGCACTGTCAAATTATTTTTAATTTAAATGTTTTTTTTTTTGGTTTTTTTTACAGGTACTGTAAAAAGTCCAGTCCCAGATTTTTTTCTCCAGTTTTATAAACAATCTTCACACACTGATTCCTTTGTTCTGAAATAAAACTGTTTGCAATACTGATGAGTTATACTGTGTCATCTTTTCATGCGATCAGAAACATCCTGCCATAGTATTCACTTTGCAGTTATAGTAGATGAAGTTACTGAATTTACTGTAGGATAATTTATTATAATGAAAACCAACTGAAACATAAATAATAAAAAGGTCCAAGCATCAATGTTTCCAAATGTCTATATTTAATTTAAATATTGTCCAGAGTGCACATAGACAGCATTGATTTTCACAGTGTTGAAAAGGATGGATCACGAAGATAAAAAAAAAAAAACATAAATCTTTTCAAAACGTAAATATGTCCTTTAGATGGCAGTGCACTACCACTGTTTCCCCCAAACACACAAATAAATGTGTGTGTGTGTGTGTGTGTGTGTGTGTGTGTGTGTGTGTGTGTGTGTGTAATAGCATGATATCACACACACACACACACACACACACACAGATCTTGTTTAGGAAGAGCATTACTGAAAACAGTGAAAATCTGTCCACGTCCGAGTCTCCAATCTCGTTTATACAGACACACACACACACACACACACACACACACACACACACACACACACACACACACACACACATATATATATATATATATATATATATATATATATATATATATATATATATATATATATATATATATATATATATTTTACAAAGAGAGAAAGAGAGGATTTTTTTTATTTGATTTATCTTGAGAGAAGGCCCGGTGGGCGTGGTTTGTAGCTCCTCGTCCTGTCAATCACCCAGTCCAGACCGAGTGAAGGCGCGCTGCGACAGAAATATCTCACCTCAGACTTTAGATTTTGTCACGATCAGTTTTAATTGCACAGGTGACCGTTTAACTCTATAATCTTGTATAAATTAATGTAATCCATCTTTTCGTCATTTCAAAAGAAGCGACATTTCCCAATATATTGTAGTATCGTTTGACAGGCCACATCAAAATCAGTTTTCGTAAGTTAGCAGTTTTCATTTCACATAATTCCAAATTTGCACTTTTCTTCGACACTGGACTCCCAATCGCATTCAGATTCAGATTAATCCACAACAAAGGAGACGGTCGTTATATCGATCGATATATTGTAATTTATTAGGTCTTTTTTTTTTTTTTTTTAAAGAACCGTTGGTGTGGTTTCAATATGACTAACCACACCATGTCAAATTCCTGTGGTCAAACACAACAAAGTGCAAGTTTCATGACTGTCAGGTATAAAGCTATTGATTACATCACTGAGGTGAGTTCCTACACTGATTTCCATTCATGTACGTTAACCTACTATAATATATATTGAGATGTATTTTTTTTTTCTGAATAAACATTAGCAATTTAACAAAAATAAAACAGAAAAGGGAATTATGTTATGTAAGATTATACAAGATGATGAAATTAAATAAATTACTCAAAAGTTCTGGAGGGGGTAGTAATATAAAAATCAGAATAAGGGTACAATAAATTATGAAACACTTTAACAAGCTCACAAACTTTTAAATATTGAGTTGTCATCTGTTTTAGGCCTCAGTCAGACGCAGACTGATGATGAACATGTTGGAACTTCCAGTTCCGTTCCAGCTAGTCAGTAACGTCTACCCTCACGATGGACACCTGAAAGACATCGCTTACCGAGTGCCATGGAGTAAGTGTGGCAAGTTTGGCTGCGGAAATGCTGCCCTCGGAAGGTAGAAAGGCATCAAGGGACATCCGTATCCAATGTTAGCTTCACTTCCTGTCTCCTGAGATACCTTCATCTGATCGATTTTTGAAGGCAGCATAGATGTATCCGTTCGCTGCGTTTGATGTCCCACAGTCATGTGCTTTCCATTCTGTTATAGTTAAGCTAAAAAATAAAGATGGCGTCTGAAAGTTACGGTTGGTGAAGCTAACATTGGATTCGGATGTGCCTTGATGCCTTCCTACTTTGGAAGCATTTTTCAGCATTTCGGACGCAGCCCTAATATCTAGATACTGTTGTTTACCCTAAAACAGAAGTTTTCAATCGTGCTCCTGGGGACCCACTGACCTGCAGAGCTCTCAACTTGCTCCAACCCTTATCAAGCACAACTTAACCAGCCAAGTTCTTCAGGATTGCTTGAAAATCACAGGCAGGTGTGCTGAACCAGTTAGGAAATAAACTTTGCAGGACAGCGGGTCCCCAAGAGCAGGGTTGAAGACCTCAGCCCTAAAATGAGAATTGTGGCATAAAATACTCACACAAGATGATTTTCTTTTGTCTGAGTAATGCAAGTAAATTAGGGATTTACAAGGAGAAGATTTTTATTGAATAGGAAATTCACTTTAATTACATTCATTCGTGTTGCTATCTCACCCCCAGATACCTTTTATTATATTCAATGATAACATATCAACACTGACTTATGTCATTTATAACAGCGAACAAAATATCCATGGGAACGTTACAAGTAACTGGATCTGTAATGGATTACTTGAAGGCCAACATACGTTTCAGTGACTGTTTGGAAAGGTTTGAGCTGTTTCTATAATGCCCTTTGATATGATCTATGCTTTCATATTTGTGTCTGCAGATTGTGTCCACACCCAGCTGAGAGTAAGGGTACGTTTACACGACAACGATCTACTAAGACAGAAAAGTCTTCCTTTACTTTTTTTTTTTTTTTTTTTTTGCGTAGAGATGACAACATTGTCAAAACGATCCCCGTTCACACGGATCTGCAATAATGACTAAAGCGCTGCATTATGCAAGTCAGGCCAGGTGTTGGCAATGTCACTTTGTAAAGAAACACTACCTGCCTATAAACTGAACATGTGATATGCATGCGCATGACGTCACCGTTTTCACGATTCCTTGTTTTTGTTGTTTACATGGGGACGATAACGGTATTGCGTTTTCAGGCCCCCAAGACGCTGTTGTCGTGTAAATGAACGGCCGAAATGCAAAAAAGTTTTCCGTTTTTAGTTGAAAACGGTGTTGTGTTAAACGGCCCCTGAATTTCTCTCAGTTGTGTTTAAATACAGATTCTTCACATTGAGCTGTGTTGTGTTTAGGCTCAATGTGTTGCAGACAGGAAGAGGACTAGAGGAAGTGGTTCCCAGCTCTAATCCTGCCTCTCAGTGCAGTATTGGGACCTCAGAAGTCTTCTGGCTTTTAGATGGAGTTGAGAGCAGTGCCATCAAATCACTTTGGGAAGAGAGTTTCAGTCCATGTATTCCAGATGCATGTTGCTTTACCAGTGATGGTAGGATTTGGAGTATTTAGTGATATTTTGTTTATATTTTTGTGTCATTTCTGTATACTGCACCACTTTATATCAGTCCAGTACATTTTTGGCTTTGATGTTCCACCTAAAAAAGGGGTAGATGTGTGCTAAGCACATCACATGGCTTGCTTTCAAAGGGATTTCAAAAGGATCTTTATACGTTCTTGGTCCTTAGAAGTCCTTCTGATGGCCTCACAATGAAAGGATTGATAATCCTTCCTTAACTTGTTTCCGAAATCTCAGATCTCACTCTGCCAGAGGAGGTGATATTCAGTGATCATCTGCAGCGGTTCAAAAGCCACATGCCTCCATTTCAAACGATGCTTCAGAGGCTGAAGATCATAGCTGTCTCGGATCCTGTTCTCAATTCATCAGTAAATCTTTTAGAAGGGGTTGTTTTTAGGTACAACAAATAATATATTTCTTTCTCCCATAAAGAATTTTAAAAAGAGCCTTGAAGAAAAGTTTGCGAAGAGAGGATTGTTTCTTAAAAATAATCTATTATGCATATGTATGCACTGAAATTATATTTTCACCCATATTTCCTTCTCCTAGACACTGTGCCTCATACGATACAGGTTTAGATGAAGTAACTGGCGCCACGTTTACTGGAGGAAATGTTACAGAGGAGTTCAAAAAAGAGGCAGTACTGAACGAAGACGTAAACTACAAAATTGAATCATGTTAATGAACAAATCTGTTTGTGCTTTTTGCAGCTTAGTAAGAAGTTTTAGTATTACAAATATACCAGCCTATGATTTCTCCACAGTCACTAATGTTGCCTGTTGAAGTTTGTATGGATTCCTCCCAAAGACGAGAGCCCATGTTTCCCTTTGCAAAAATGCAAGATTTTCTAAATGTCACCCGAGAACAAATAGAAGAATGTTTACCCTTTAAAGATCTTCTTAAAGAAGGTAAAACTTGACCTATACATTGCAAAAAATATACAATGGCCCCGAAGAGTAGTTGGAAACGAGTCACGCTTAATAAAATCATCTGATTATCATTGCATGAGATAACAAAATATGAAGCACAAGCACAACTTCCAAGCAAAACATTTGACAAAAAGACATTTGTTAGATTTTAAATAAAACAATAAGTGCACTGTTCAAACACCAGTTAATTGAAAGTCATTGCAAACATTTCTCAGAAAAGTTTAAATGCCACTTGCTTTTATATTTTGTTATCTAATGCAATTACAATCAGACGTTTACACTTGTAAGTGTGACTTTTTGGGGCAATTGTATTGCATAAAATGTCACTAATCATTTTTATTTTTTTTTTAAATAGCCACCTCTGCTTATAAACACACGACTGAGTTGGAGGTCCTGCAAATGGCTGAAAGCAGCTTTGCTAACATGACCTTTAAGGAGCCCAAATCTCCAGGTAGTGTGTATTGACTGTTCATATTTAATCACAAAGAGTGTTTCGTTCTGTAGATTGCTCTTCTAATCTCCAGTGACTTCAAAACCTTTCATTCCAGTTGCTTCAAGGTCTTCTGCTGAGATGGAATTAGACCTGCCTCTTTCACCTTGTAATCATACGCTGTGTCTACCAGACCTGTGTATGTCCAGCAGTCAGCTGTCAGCTGAAGTATTGTCACCAGTTTATAAGCTGTGAGTTTGTTGCATTTGTTAAAACAAGGAAGAATGGCTGTGAATGTTTGTTGCAGCAAATATATCTTTACTTCAACATGTAGATGTTCTACGACATCTACAAAAGGTTTGTTTTCATTATTCAAGCAAACCGAAACGCCATTTATAATAAATTTTTCTTCTATGTAACATTTTCAAGTAAAACTGGATATTTTGGGGGAATAATGTGCAACGTTGAATTGTTCACAATAAGTTGACCATGCATGGGAATTAATAAAGTAAATATGGTCTGTTTTCATTTCATGATGAAAATGAAATTTCATCAATGAAAACACTACTCATAATATTTCATATGACCTAGGAAATAATATGTACTATACTTTTTCCCAGGCATTTCATGTCAGACAGTCATTGTGAAAATATGGAAAAAGCAGTTTGGATGGCCGAGAAAAATCTCCAATGTGTGTCTCAGTCTTTACTTACTGGTAATGTGGATATGTAGATAGTAATGTGAGAAACTTGCACTGGTTTATATCCATAAAGTGTGTATAGTTCATTGAACTCCATTGTGTTGTGTGTACAGAACCACAGGTAAATAAGCCCTTGGTCCACATTCAGTCACTTTCAGAGCTTCTTACACCACTGAAGGTGGAGATGGAACCGGTCCCAGAACCCAAAGACAACATGGGCCAGTTTCATCTCACAGACAGTACAGTGACGTTGCCTGAAAACTTCAGAAATCTCTTCATCTGTACTGAGAAAATGTCCACAGAAGAATGCAAGACAGCTGTGAGAGAGTCGCACATAGATGAAATATTCTCACCACTGTCCATTCGGAAAATAGATGGTAAGATCTTATAGTGAAGTATGCCTGTATGTAAAAGATGACACTGGAATATTACTCTTTATATATAATGGTTTTAAGGTATTATATTAAATATTACTAAGTTCTGTATGTTAATGTTGTGTTTTTACAGAGTTGCTGGGTGAATGCCCTTCAGATGCTGGTGAGCTTTTTGAGTTTCTCTCATCGTTTTAATCATTTGGCTACATATATATTTTCAGTCATGATCATTTGCAGACATTGTTATTATGCATATTTGAGGTGTGAACAGAGCAAATTGGAAAATGGGAAATCTGTTGTGTTCACTATTAGCCTTAAAGGAACTCTTTCAACAATTATTTTCCACCCTCATTTTCCTTTAAAACAGCAAATCTGGGATACAGTAAGACATTAACATGGGAAGCAAAAGTGGGCCATTAAATTAAAATACTCATCGTTTTAGTAGTATAGCAACAAGAAACAAACAATATGCATGTTAATATGACTTCAGTGATACAATTCCTTACCCTTTCTGTGTAAAGTTTGAATTTTACAACTTTGTTTTCATGACAACACAACACCATAAAGCCTAAATCGACTGTGTAAATGACAAGAACGTTACAGCTCAAATAATACAAGTTGGTAATCAACATTATGCCACAAATGCTGTTGATTGAGCTCAAATTAAATGTTTTACTCTGGTTTCTCAGCACTGCCACCTTCAAGCCATCCCACTGCAGTTCACCCTTCCCAGAGTAAGCCTGTACAGTCAGTCGTACCTACACAGGTGGAGAGAGGGACGACTGTGAAGTTCTTTATAATGGAGCGCATGTCTCACCAAGGAGACGGTTCTACAGTGACAACAGCTGGAGGAAGAGACTGTAAAGCTGCAGAGATAGAGAAACGCATCTCTAGTCCACCAGAAAAATCAGACAAGAGTCAGACAAATGCCTCCACATGTCTTTCAGAAAAGCAACACCGCTTTTCTGAAGTGGTCGAGATGTCCAAATCGTCTCCATTGAAGCATTGCGTTAAAGATATTGAAGTGATATCCACTATACACAAACTTCCTGAGAAGTCAGAACAGAGAAGAGAAAACATAACCCCTAAATCATCTCTGTTATCAAACTGTTTGAGAGGCAGAAAGGGAAATAATTCTGTAGTTAAGTCCAAAGAAGATTTGGACCCTTTCTTGTCTTATATGACATTAAGAACGATGCAAGAACCTCAGCGGAGCAGTCCAACATCTGCAGGTAGAGTGAATCCAGGACTTTCATTAATAGTGTTTAAAGTCAGCATGACACATGAATTGTTTATGTGTCTTTTCTTCCCTATTGTGACGTATATTAGAGTAAAACGCGTTTCTTGAATGAGAAAAAAAAGTTGGATGGGAAATGATTGGATCGTTACTGTTTTCTAATTCCTGCGATCTCATGTGAGTGACAGGTTGCTGGAGTGCACAAGAATTTTAACCAAATAATGATGTGCACATATAAATAATTTATAATATTCCATAAAAAAAAATAAGAATTGTCTATTTCTGTTTCATGGTGATTTTTAAAGATTTAGTTCACCCAAAAAATAAAATTTTGAAAGCGGTATTTTTTATTTTTTTTTTGCAAACAAAACCCTAGTGTCGCCTCACAAAATTTAGGTTTAACCACAGGAGTCACATGGGTTACTTTAATGATGTCTTTCCTACCGTTCTGGACCTTGAATGTGGTAGTTGCGCAACTCCCAATGGAGGGACACAAAGCTTTCTGTTTTCATTAAAAATATCTTCATTTGTGTTCCGAAAATGTCTCACAGGTGTTGAACGACATGAGGGTGAGAAATTAATAACAGCATTTTTTGGTTAGTTCACCTAAAAATTAAAATTCTGTTATTAATTGTGTTAATAACAAGTGTTTTGTTTGCAACAAAAAGACCGCTTTTCACCCTTTAAAATTTTCATTTTTGGGTGAACAAACGTAAAAGGGATTCAATCATATTTGAATTTTTTTTTTTTGTTAACACATGTCTAGGAAATGCAAAATGTTTGGAGGTCTTCCCTGACATCTTTTAGTATTAGTTATACAAACGGAACACAAGTATCCTATTTTGCTTAGTATCTATCCTGCTTGTTACAGAATAGGTCATGTTGACGTTGACAGGCACGTGTTAATAAATTCATTGTTGTGACTCCACAAGAAAGATTTCTTTAGTAATTTTTACTGCTTAGATTTAATAAAAAAAAATATTTTGACTGGGTAGGAAGGTTTGCACTTTGAAAGTTAAATTGAATACATTGACACAAGTACATAAAAAAAAGAGATGACAAAGATTGAGATCACAATTATTGCAAACTGTCAAAACAAAGCAATGAATTGACTTAAAGTGATAAAGTCTAATATCTTTCAGAGGTAACCAGGTGTCAGAATCCTACTGGAAAAGCTTTGCTAGATAACAGAATAAATGCAGTGAATCACGCCTCAGATACAGGAAGGATTGTCATTGCCACTGAGAAAAGCTTTCCCTGTGAAGAGATACAAGAGACCATCAGCAAGATTGTATACGTCCAAGCCACAGGTATCAGCACATCAGAAATATTTGAATAACATTAGATTAACAAATTGTTGTAAGCACAAACTACATGTTTTTTTGTATATTCTTAATCATTTGTTTGTTTAGTTGAAATGATTCACTGTATTTCTCTGTGTATTCCTGTAGAGAGTCAGCGAGATGCATATAGGGAGCTGCATGCGTTGGCTCTGCCCTCTCTGGGAAAAATGCAGAAGTTGGGCATCTCTGCTTTGAACAACAGAGACTTTGGCACTCTGTCTTCCGAACTCACACGATTCCTCCTAAAGCAGCAAGAGCGAATGCTTCGGACAGAACAGGGTCAGAAGAGACACTTTCTCACACATTATAAGAATGCGCAGGAGTCTGTAGTGGATCCATATCTCACCACATGATCGTTTTTAAATAAGATGGTTTTGTGTTATTTATGTGGCAGATGCTGACAGTGTGTTTAATGAGATGGCACTGCTACATATTCTGGTAACGCTGAAGGAACACGTCCTGTTCAGATGTGACCTCAACGCAGCCACTGGTAAATATTAGAAAAAAACACTCATGTCTCATAGCTATGGTCTGATATTACTGAGAGGTTGCTCTTTAATTGCGTATGAGTGGATTTTGTTCATTGATCAACTTTGCATCAAATGTTTTTCCTTAAATAAAATAGACACAAATGAGTCAATTGTTAACATAGAGCTTTTAAATTAATGTGGATAGCATATCTCAGATAATTTATCTTGGAAGATTGGATGATAAATGTTCATATTGCAATCTTTGACATTTGATTGCAGACATTCGTATCTTGTTATCTGAGGCATTCTTGAGATCTCTTATAAAATTCTAGAGCACGGTTTCCTAAACTTTTTTTTTTTTGTCAGCTGAGGTGTAAAATATTTACTCGAAGCACCCCCTGAGGTTTTCAATTAATATTGCATTAATTTAACGACACACGTTGCATGTTCACAGTTCTCTGGTATTGGTTAATGACATGCAAGTGCACATAAAATATTAATCTTTTTTTAGTAAGTGTTTTGATTGTTTTTATTTTAAAATTATTTATATATAGGGCTGATTTATTATTGTTATATATGTTGGTTTTAATGAATTATAATTAAGTTATAAATATATTACTGTTGTTAATTACAATTGTACTGTAAAATAAAAAAATAATTTTTTGCTAATTACTGTATATGCCTAATAATTATTTTATTTTACACTCCAAGTTAAAATACTAATATTCATTTTAAAAACTTGACTTTCAAACTTTCAAATCAGGCTTTCTGAAAAGCAGTATTTACTTTGAAGTGAGGTGCTCTGATGCTAAAAAAACACTGTTAGCTGCATGCATGTAACACAGTGCTATAACGTGATTTCAGTTTAATTTCGATTCATTGAATTCACATTTATTTATTTATTTTTATATATGATTTAATTATTCCCTCATGCTCTAGAGGAAATGCTTTTTTTTCTAAGAAGCAGCATCAGTGTGGCACAAACAACAGATCTCATTTGTGATTTGATCGTTACAGCGTAGCTTTTGTATAGCTTTACTCACACACCTATAAAATCTGTCTTTGAATAGAGTACCTGGCTCAGGCGAAGGACTCCTGTACTCTGAGTCGTTTGGATGAGCTGTTGAGGAAGTTTGAGGTGTTGCAGTATCTGAGTCAGAAGAGGCAGGAGTCCAACCCTAAACTACTGAAGCTCCAGGAACAAATCAACACATGGATGAACTCCCACGCCAACCACAACACAAGAGTGAGATTTCATACAGTTATTTAGAGTTAAGACTTGTGCTTCAGCTCTGAAGTAAGCTCGAAACAAACAATAACTGTATATGTGTATCCAACCTTATCTGCATACATGCAGTACATTCACGTAAAGTGATATATACTAAAATGTAAACTATATTATCGCCCAGCTCTTATCTACTAAATTCGACTGAGGAATTAAGATATTAAGATATAAAAAATTAACATCATGATTTACTTTAAAACAATATGTATTGTGAAAAACGCTATACACATAACACTGACTTAACTTGACTAAGCATACTTTTCAAACAAAGCACATTTTACACAATGTGAATGTTTAATGACTGTTGTTGCATGTGAGCAGGTTCTAGTGTTGACAGTGAACAGTGTAAATAAAAAGCTACTCTCAGCTCTCAACCAGGTATCAGGTGAGTTATTTTCTCAAGAACAAGATTGTTACTATGCAGTGATTGTCCTGCCTGATTCTATGTGTGTGTGTTCAGAAAACGCTGTGTCTGAAATCGTCCCGGATGAAGGAAAGCTTAAAGTAGTGAGCAGAGAAGTGATGGACAGGTCTCTTTTTGTCCTTATCTCTAAGGTGTACACTAAATACATGAGGTGTGGATTTAATGTGTTATGTCCATCTCCTTTCTCCTCAGACTGTCCTACAGTAGGTGTGTCGTTGTGTGCAGTCAGCACATCGGTCCTGATTTCCCATGGCAGTGTTTCAGCGTGGTGTTTGAGCTTTCCTGTGTGGGAAACTCGCCCTTCGGCAGTGTGTGTTCAGAGAGAAACATCAACTTTATCTCCTTCTCCACTGCAGTGCCTGAAATCAGTCAGTCCAACAATCCTTCATGCTCACATGATGCTGTAACATCAATAACCACAGCCAATAAGAACATATTTGATGTTTAATGCACAATTATATGTAGCGGGATTCTTTATCAATGAGATCTCAGTGTTAGTAGTGTCAGTGTTTCATCTTGATAATGCAGAAATAGAATCCAAGTGTTTGGTCAGATGTCCTGTTGCTTGTTATGGCTGGTTGAATTAGCTTGGAAGAGATATCTTTCCTATATTTTAACACAGCATTCAAACACTATGTTAAACATTCAAATACAATTACAGGTACAAATTTTGGCTGATAAAATATTTAAATTATGGATGATTGATTCTATAATAAGCTTCTTTGTTGTTATGATCTTGTTATGATCATCTGTAGGAGATATCCCAGAAGAATCAACTGCTAAATCATATCTGGACACTATTCCGTTTGTGTTGCTCATCACTGATGGCTTACTGAGCCGCTTAAAGATGCAGTACACACTGGAGACAACGTGAGTTACTCAATGTAGTGAGTGTGTATATAAGGGTTGAACGACTTCAGATTTTTTAAAGTCGACATTTATGTGATGAGATGAGAGTCAACGTCGACTGATGATGTCATTGATGAAAAAATAAGAGACTCGAACGCGGGTTGCCTTGTGCACGGATATGGCATATGACAGCACTCCTACATAACAGCTTATTTTTATCAGTTCTTCTGTCTTTGGGTACCGTATTTTCCGCACTATTAGGCGCTCCGGATTATATGGCGCACCTTCAATGAATGGCCTATTTTAGAACTGTTTTCATATATAGGGCGCACCGGATTATAAGGCGCATAGAATAGAAGATACTGCAGTCAAACGTTTGACTGGGTTTGCGTTATGCAGTGGTCACCAACCTTTTCAAGCCTAAGATCACATCCAAAGTCCAAATGTAAACCAAGATCTACCACTTGCAAAAAATTATGAAAAAACAAGTGGCTGAGCTGTAAAACCTTGTTTATACTCGACGCGTCCGCATGAGCGTGAAGGTAATAAAAAAACGAATATCCGTCTGCCCGTGCAGATTCGGCTCAAAGTCGTGCATCTTCGAATGCGGAGGCGCACGCGCGGAAAAAATGACGTCATTGTAACAGCGCGCGCGCCTCCGCATCCGAAGATGCACGACTTTGAGCCGAATCTGCCCGAGCAGACGGATATTAGTACATCTCATCACACCGGCACCCAGTTTGCGCATCTAAATCAGTTGTATGGTCTGGTGTTCAGTCTAAAACAAAACAGTTGCGTCAAGTATAAATGCCTCGTCTGTTTGGGGAGGTGCGCGCGCAGTCAGCGGAGGCTCGCGCTCCGGTGCCAGGCGAAAGTATAAACAAGGTTTAAGTCAGCGGTTGTTTTACAGATATTAATATAAGGCGCCAGATCCATATATAAGGCGCTCCGGATTATAAGGCGCACTGTCGTTTTTTGAAAAAATTAAAGGCTTTTAAGTGCGCCTTGTAGTGCGGAAAATACAGTAGTTATATTTCTCACAGATTTCTGCTCGTTCTAAGTCAGTTATAGATTAAGTAGCACAGTAAAGATTACATTTATATGAATGCATTAGTGTGTGAGAGCGATTGCATGTGAATTGCTACTAATAGTGAAGCTGTGGTTTTTAGTTAATAAGAAATGTATGCTAGAACTTTTCAGTTTCTAAGCTATTTTATTGATAAATCACAGAACAGAGTTTACAATACATTTGATGCGCTCTTCTGTGTGTGTGCGTAACGCAGCAGCAGTTTAGATCGACGATTAACTTACCTTTTTTTCATGGATCCATAGATGCCAATGCAGAACCTTTATTTAAGAACCTTTATAAAGAGTGTATTCTGATGTACAGCGACTGTTGTTGGCAGGTACAATATTGTTCTGCTGGAGAGGAAACACTCTCCATCTGCACTGCAGCTGGGCGGGACCCATTATGATGTCATCACTGTGGATGAGACCACTGCCATCCTCATCCAGGTGACGTTCAATACACACTTGCTCACCAGACCACCATTCACAATGTGACCCTGGACTGAACATGTAAATCCTGTGTGTGTGTGTGTGTGTGTGTGTTTAGGAGCTGAGTGAGTTGGAGAAGAAGATTGGAGAAGCATCTGAGCGTGTCGTCAAGAGACTCTCAGCCCTATCTCTGCAGTTCAGCCATTGCTGGCTCATCCTGCACTGCGCCGAGAACCACAGGGCGCTGTCAGTTTCAAATACATTTACATCTGTGTGATCATGTTTCCATTCATTATTATCAGGGCTCAACAGTAAGGATTTGTTTCTGAAGCCCCAATTGGGCTGGTAGTTAATTTATTTACTTGTAATGGCAAAATTTGCAATGGCAACATAAAGCTCTTTCTTATTCTGATTTTCATTTACCCTAGCACAAAAAAAATTTTTGTACAAAATTCAAACTGTTAAGCCTTGTATTTTATGTGCCAGGTAAATATCTTTAATTTTACAAGCCATACTTATTGGTGAACCCTGATAAGTTGCCAAAATGGCCGATGCCAAAACCAGTATCCAGAGTAGAGAGTGACTGATATAATACTGATATGAAATACAGTAGTTAAATTTAAATGAACATTTATTTTACACTATATTAGCTCAAAATACAAATATAGATGATATTGATATACTATGAATATTTTTGTTGCAAGGTTGTTGATAGATATTGGAATTGACACGATGGAATGACTACCCTAGTGAAAAATAGATATACCAAAATGTATTTGAAATACATTTTTGTTATGCTAAGTATACTCCAAATACATTACATATTTATGTACTTACAGTGAGGAAAATAAGTATTTGAACACTCTGCTATTTTGCAAGTTCTCCCACTTAGAAATCATGGAGGGGTCTGAAATTGTCATCGTAGGTGCATGTCCACTGTGAGAGACATAAAAAAAAAAAAAATCCAGAAATCACAATGTATGATTTTTTAACTATTTATTTGTATGATACAGCTGCAAATAAGTATTTGAACACCTGAGAAAATCAATGTTAATATTTGGTACAGTAGCCTTTGTTTGCAATTACAGAGGTCAAACGTTTCCTGTAGTTTTTCACCAGGTTTGCACACACTGCAGGAGGGATTTTGGCCCATTCCTCCACACAGATCTTCTCTAGATCAGTCAGGTTTCTGGGCTGTCGCTGAGAAACACAGAGTTTGAGCTCCCTCCAAAGATTCTATATTGGGTTTAGGTCTGGAGACTGGCTAGGCCACGCCAGAACCTTGATATGCTTCTTACAGAGCCACTCCTTGGTTATCCTGGCTGTGTGCTTCGGGTCATTGTCATGTTGGAAGACCCAGCCTCGACCCATCTTCAATGCTCTAACTGAGGGAAGGAGGTTGTTCCCCAAAATCTCGCAAAACATGGCCCCGGTCATCCTCTCCTTAATACAGTGCAGTCGCCCTGTCCCATGTGCAGAAAAACACCCCCAAAGCATGATGCTACCACCCCCATGCTTCACAGTAGGGATGGTGTTCTTGGGAAGGTACTCATCATTCTTCTTCCTCCAAACACGTTTAGTGGAATTATGACCAAAAAGTTCTATTTTGGTCTCATTTGACCACATGACTTTCTCCCATGACTCCTCTGGATCATCCAAATGGTCATTGGCAAACTTGAGACGGGCCTTGACATGTGCTGGTTTAAGGCAGGGGAACCTTCCGTGCCATGCATGATTTCAAACCATGACGTCTTAGTGTATTACCAACAGTAACCTTGGAAACGGTGGTCCCAGCTCTTTTCAGGTCATTGACCAGCTCCTCCCGTGTAGTTAGGACCCTTTCTTAGGATCATTGAGACCCCACGAGGTGAGATCTTGCATGGAGCCCCAGTCCGAGGGAGATTGACAGTCATGTTTAATTGCTTGGCAATTTCCCCATAGCCCTTTCCAGCCTTGTGGAGGTGTACAATTTTCACTCTAGTGTCTTTGGTAGGGATGCATTTGCCTCGTTAACTGCCATCGGCCATCGGGAAATAAAAATGACATTCGCCGATGTCACATGGGCGTCAGTTTGGTTTGATATGGTGGGTACAATGACCTTTTTTTTTTTTTTTTTTTCTCTCTTTCGCACAGGTTATGTTTTGAAAGACGATGTCCTTGTAGCTCAGGCACGGCACCACTTTTCAACAGGCCCACCCAAAACTTAAAAAAATAAAAAATAAATCGCCAATAAGCTCATAATTTGTGCTAAAAAAATGTAGTTTTAAAAACCATTTTAAAAAACTGGTTATATTTTGATGTTTCTGAGCAAGTTCAACAGACAGTGAGGTTCGGGTATCAGAGCTCGTGAGTGGAGAGCGCATTTCTGAATATTCCGCTCCGCTCGTTCATTCTGCTTCCGACTAAAAGTTTTTTTCTAGTCGACTAGTAGGCTAGGCTAGTTGTTCATTTAAGTCATTCGTGGACAAATCGCCCCTTTATAGGCTATTAATTTAATTATATAGCCTACAGGATAATGAGCGTTTACGTAATATAGCACACGACCGCACGCAGGGTCCGAAATTAACTTTTTGGCTCACCTGCCACGGGGACTGGTAGATGAAAAAAAACGCCGCTGACTTGAGCTGCAAAGAAGCTCTGGCCGCCCTGTCAAAAAGTACGGGGAAGCTTGACCGCTCTGAATAGTGAGTGAGAGCGCGCGCGCGGCCGGGTCTCTCTCTCTCTCTCTCTCTCTCTCTCTCTCTCTCTCTCTCTCTCTCTCTCTCTCTCTCTCTCTCTCTCTCTCTCTCTCTCTCTCTCTCTCTCTGCTCGTTCCTTGAGGCAAAAGAGCGCGTGCGCGCTTAAAATTTCATATTTTGGTATGAACATTCACCCGTGTTTTTTCCCTCATAAATGCGAACACGAAAAATAAAATGAATACTATAATGTTTTTTTTTGTTGGGTCAGACAATGATTACCAAATTTCTCTCTCATATTGCTCCTCATAACAACTGAAAAAGAACTTGTCATAAATAAGGTTATAACTGTCAACCAGAAAATTACATTAAAGGTTTTTTTTGTTTCATAAATTGGTCTGATTGAATTTGTGCTCATTCTAGGATAGTGTGATCAAGAGCCGAAAGACTTGTATGTTTCCGTGGCACAAAAGAAGGAATAAATAACAAGAAGAAAAAACATCGGCATCGGCAATCGACCAAGTTGTTATTTTTAACATCGGTATCGGTATCGGCCCAGAATTTCCCAATCGGTGCATCCCTAGTCTTTGGACAGCTCTTTGGTCTTGGCCATGTTAGTAGTTGGATTCTTACTGATTGTATGGGGTGGACAGGTGTCTTTATGCAGCTAACGACCTCAAACAGGTGCATCTAATTTAGGATAATAAATGGAGTGGAGGTGGACATTTTAAAGGCAGACTAACAGGTCTTTGAGGGTCAGAATTCTAGCTGATAAGACAGGTGTTCAAATACTTATTTGCAGCTGTATCATACAAATAAATAGTTAAAAAAAATCATACTGTCACGATTCTGTTCTGTCTGAGTGTTTTTTGTCACTAGTCACATGTCTTCCTTTGTTCTGTTTTCCCGCCACTCCTTGGTTTCCATGGTTACCCTCATTAGTTCATTTGTATCACCTGGTTCCTCGTTAGTCTTGTCAGCTGTGTCTTGTTTCCCTGATCTGTTCTCCCCTGTATTTAAGCCCTGAGTGTTTCAGTCTTCACTTGTCGGTCAATGTTTTATGTTAGGCGATCTTTGCCTGAGCACATGCTCCCTGTTCCTTGTTTTTGTGAGATTGTGAATTAAAACCTTGGATTACTTCATCTGCGAGTTTGCCTCCTACTTCATCTACCCTGCAGCCTGACAGATTGACCGACCATAAAAAAATATGGAGACATGGAGGCAGGCCTTTGTGGGAACACGCCAAGCTGTGTTCAGGGGGACCCGTGGAGGTCACAGGGGAGGATGTGGGCGATATGGGGCCGGACACTTTATCCAGAGCCAACATCTACGTGTCCAACCAGATCTTCACACCCAGTCCTATCCTCATCTCATCAGTTCAATCGAACCAATCTCCAGGGATGATGACTTCTCTGATCTCCCTCCTCTCATCAGCCCAACCAAGCCTGCACTTCACGCCAGTCCAGCCGAGCCTGCACTTCACGCCAGTCCAGCCGAGCCTGCACTTCACGCCAGACCTGCCGAAGCCAAGGCAGTATGCGTCATGCCCGCCGCCCCTGAGACTGTGAGCGTTATGCCCGCTGCGCCTGTGACAGACAGCGTCATGCCCGCAGAGCTTTTGTTTTCTTTTATTCCGTCGACCCTGAAGCTCCCTTCGCCGCTGGTTCCGTCCAGCTCAAAGCCTTCACCGCTGGTCCCGTCCAGCTCAGAGCCCTCTTCGCCGCTGGTCCCACCCAGCTCAGAGCCTTCATCTCCGCTGGTCCCGTCCAGCATAGTGCATTCTTCTCCGCTGGTCCCGTCCAGCATAGTGCATTCTTCTCCGCTGGTCCCGTCCAGCATAGTGCATTCTTCTCCGCTGGTCCCGTCCAGCACAGTGCCTTCATCTCCGCTGGTCCCGTCCAGCACAGTGTCTTCATCTCCGCTGGTCCCGTCCAGCACAAAGCCTTCTCCGCTGGTCCCGTCCAGCACAGTGCCTTCATCTCCGCTGGTCCCGTCCAGCACCGTGTCTTCATCTCCGCTGGTCTCGTCCAGCACAAAGCCCTCACCGCTGGATCTGCCCAGCACAAGGCCCTCACCGCTGGATCTGCCCAGCACAAAGCCCTCGTCGCTGGATCTGCCCAGCACCGAGCCCTCGTCACTGGATCTGCCCAGCACCGAGCCCTCGTCGCTGGATCTGCCCAGCACCGAGCCCTCGTCGCTGGATCTGCCCAGAACCGAGCCCTCGTCGCTGCCCTGCACCGAGCCCTCTCTGGTACCCGGGACTTTTCCCAAGTATTTTTTTGGGGGGGGCCATAGGGCTCCGTCCTGGCCACTCGAGGGGCCATGGCCACCTGAGGGGTCCTCACCACCATGGCCACCTGAAGGGTCTTCTCCGCCGTGGCCACCCGAAGGGTCTTCTCCGCCGTGGCCGCCCGAAGGGTCTTCTCCGCCGTGGCCGCCCGAAGGGTCTTCTCCGCCGTGGCCGCCCGAAGGGTCTTCTCCGCCGTGGCCGCCCGAAGGGTCTTCTCCGCCGTGGCCGCCCGAAGGGTCTTCTCCGCCGTGGCCGCCCGAAGGGTCTTCTCCGCCGTGGCCGCCCGAAGGGTTTTCTCCGCCGTGGCCGCCCGAAGGGTCTTCTCCGCCGTGGCCGCCCGAAGGGTTTTCTCCGCCGTGGCCGCCCGAAGGGTCTTCTCCGCCGTGGCCGCCCGAAGGGTCTTCTCCGCCGTGGCCGCCCGAAGGGTCCTCACCGCCGTGGCCGCCCGAAGGGTCTGCTCCACCGTGGCCACACCTACAGTCTGCTCCGCCCTGGAGGCTTCCTGCCTTGTCTCCCTTGCCTTGTCTTCCCCGTCAGCCTCCAGGGCGCCCACCCTCCCACCCCTTTGGTCTTTCTACGGCGCGAGGACGCGCCTACCGGGAGGGGGGAGTTATGTCACGATTCTGTTCTGTCTGAGTGTTTTTTGTCACTAGTCACATGTCTTCCTTTGTTCTGTTTTCCCGCCACTCCTTGGTTTCCATGGTTACCCTCATTAGTTCATTTGTATCACCTGGTTCCTCGTTAGTCTTGTCAGCTGTGTCTTGTTTCCCTGATCTGTTCTCCCCTGTATTTAAGCCCTGAGTGTTTCAGTCTTCACTTGTCGGTCAATGTTTTATGTTAGGCGATCTTTGCCTGAGCACATGCTCCCTGTTCCTTGTTTTTGTGAGATTGTGAATTAAAACCTTGGATTACTTCATCTGCGAGTTTGCCTCCTACTTCATCTACCCTGCAGCCTGACACATACATTGTGATTTCTGTTTTTTTTTTATTTTTTATTATGTCTCTCACAGTGGACATGCACCTACGATGACAATTTCAGACCCCTCCATGATTTCCAAGTGGGAGGACTTGCAAAATAGCAGAGTGTTCAAATACTTATTTTCCTCACTGTATGTACCCTGCAATTGTACATTAGTTTACTAGTGTACTAAAGTATACTTTAGGTACACTTTAACTTGCATTTAAAGACTGATATTATACAGAGATCATACTGTCCTTACTAATAGTTATATTAAAACACATTTTAGGCTTAATGCAATAAAGAAGTACTCCAAATAAAGTTTAATTATAATATTTTTATCAGTAAGTCTCAAGCAATTTGTAGTATACTTGTTTTTTAAATGCATTTTGTTATAGTTTTTTTCAATAGGGTACTTCTGTTAAATGACCAGCTAATTAATCGGCCTGGTTGAAATATTGGACTGACACTTTTCATTATACAGTGATATTCAGTACTGCTCTGTTTGCATACTGGATTGTGGTTGTGCCTGTTCATAGCCAACAGAAGACAAAACAGCAACCGTGACTGACACACTGTTTTATTTATGTAGATTCAAAGACTAAACACTATTTTCCCCCAATTTTAGGATTTCCAGTAACATCTATATCAATCTGGTTCACATCTACTCTGCATCTGTGTTGTTCGGAAGCAAGTCTGAGAAGTTTGATGTCAAGGTATTTTCCTCCTGATTTATTATGGCAATTTTAATAGCAGATAACAAATCTTAAAACAAATTCTAAAGGTTATACCAATGTCAGGTTTGACATTTTCTGTTTTATGCTATTGAAAAATACTTTGTGTATATTTGTTGACCATGGCATGTGGTGTATGTTTGTTTCAGGTGTTAATGGTGTGTAAGGAAGAAGAGATAGCTAGCTACATCTATCAGATCTCCTTACATACGCTGATGAATTCAGAGAGAGATGGACTGAGCTGGTTGGATAGAGACTGGCTCAGTGGGCGGCCCACAAAGGTGAATGACTGGTCTGAAATGTTCATAGCACATAAAAAGTGTCGTATTATTTTTCTTTATTTCATCAAAATGATGACTTTTTGTCACTGATTATCAGTGTCCCTAAAATCATCTGTCCTCAGTCTATAACTCACTACTTAATATAGATTAATATATTTATTAAAGTTAAAGATAAATGGAAATGGTCCCTGTACATTTGCGTGCATTTCTATTTTAACCATGAGAAGAAAAATAAAAAAAGAACCGTTGTTGTATTTTTAAAATGCTTTGTATACATTATAAATTAGAACCAAGAACACAAAATGAAATATTGAGTTCTTTTCAGATTTTTATATGACTTTTTGCATCTTTAATTACACATTTTAAAAATGCACAAATTAATATTGAAAAAATATTTATTTACGAGTTGTCCTTGATTAAATTAGAAATAATGTTTCTTCCGCCTTTTCGAATGAGAACTAGAGCCATGTCTCTGGAACTATGGTAGGTTAATACAATTTGACAAAATAAAACAAAAAAATAACATTTTACATTCAATTAAGTTAAAACATACCTAAGATATTCATAATATTTCATCTAAGATAACATTTCATGGCTGTATCCCTACAATTTGTCAACGCTGTTAGATGTAAAAAAAAACATTTATAAAATCAGACAATATCAAAGTCATTCTTCATTCTGAATGAGTTCAACAAAATCACACAATCTTTTTTTTTTATTATTATTTTAGATAATTATGCTTATTTTGTTTATTACAACCAAGGGTTTTCAAGTTATTACCCTAATTGTAAAGGAAATCTATATTTTGAGTATGTCCAATCAGTAGCTAGTAATTAAGTAGCTAGTAACACAGTTAATATGAGTGTGACAAATGCAAAATTATCAAAAACTATCAACCTCACAAGATTTTCTTCCAATAGATGGAGCTGAAAGTTTAATATCATTCTGTGTGCTCAATTCACTGACGCATTAATGTGTGTTTATTTTAGGCAGAGCATTGCCTATTGCAGTTTCCCTGCATTAATCCTCTGGTTGCTCAACTGATGTTGAGGAGAGCTCCATCGCTGCAGTGGCTGCTGGGAGCTTCTTCCTCCGAGCTGCAGGAAATGTTCCCACAGATCCCTCACAAAGTCATTAAGGTACAACTAGTGAAACTAGTATCCAAGATCAAACTGTCACAGGGCACATTGTTGGTTAATCAGTCTTGTTGACAGTAACTGTTTCAATCCAAAGTTGCGAATTTAACTTGAGCAAAATTGGAATATTGCATAAATCATTTGTCAACGAAGCACCGTTTCCATCCCATGTGTTTAAGAGAACAAAATTGTCACATCCTAGACAATTTGTGCAAGCCCCTCCCCTTGAACTCAGATGAGCCAATGGCAGACGAGTATCAGTTGCACGGGGACTGGAACTCCGACATCTTTAGGTTTCAGCGCCATAGAGAAACATTGGAAGATCCGAAGCTCTCGTGGGTTTTATGGTGTTTATGCTACAAAAATGGTAAAACAATGTGCCCTGGGGTATTTGTAACACTGATTCCATGTATCCTGACAGGATGGGCATGTGTATTCATGCATTGAATCACTGTACGTTCACCAGCGCATTTCAAAAGTGTGATAAGATTTGTCCAAACGGACCAATTATCTGCGCTATACGACTGAAGCCCGGTTTATTTATAATATCAATGATGTGAGAGCAGTAACCTGGTTGCCTAAGGACTCAACCCCAATCACAATGAAGATGAAAACGTTCATTTTCTGGTTGTCATACTCTCATCAAGTTACAATTAAAGTTAGCGAGTCCATGCTAACGTACAAACCTAAATAGCTAACGTTAACTGTTCTCAAGTCATGTACAGTAAAGGTAAAAACACACAATGGCTCAAATCACCCGTCTGCGATCGTGACGACCGTAACATGAGGCTTCTCCTGCTTGCATTGTGATCTGTAAACCCTCACTTCCAAGTGAATCGTCTTATTCACCATATTTATTTTAAAATATCCTTCCATGGCATATTTAAATGCCAGTTGAATGCTCCCTGACGATTGGTGGTCCTTCTGTGTCCAAAATTGATCAAAAACAGCTTGGGACATGGTTTTCACACTGACAGCTGTCATTGTAAGACAGTTAGCTACCCCGTTTGTTTGTCCGAGATAGCAACAGTAACTATGGGGGGCGGGGCTTACATAGGGCAATTGGGGAAGCCACTGTGGCTCTTTTTTGTACATCATAAATGACTTTTATGCCGACAGTCAAAAATAGTCGATCTCCGAATGCAACGTAACAGGGAGGAGAGTAAAGATGGAAAGCTCCTAAAGCTTAGTTCCATATAAATTCATGGATCATTTGTTGTTTTGTCATTAGTGCAAATCAATATTGACCTTGTATTTGAAAAAGGATCCTCATATAAGAAGCAATACTAATTCAGAGTCAGTTCATTCGCATTTTGAGATCGACTATTATTTCCTGACAAAATGCCAGCGGCTGGAAACATCAACAGCTACAGTGAGTTGTTCAAAACCTTTCTTTTTAGTAAACTATGTGTACACAAACAATGTTCTCAATGCTCGAGTTCATGTGTAGAGCCCCTGGTGATACTTCCAGCAAAGTTTCATGTTGTGTCGAGCCTTCTTAGTGTTTTAAAAATAGCGATTTTGATGCTATCATAGTCGTGACCCAAGCACTCCCATTCAAAAGGCAATTTAATCGAAAATGAAAATACGGTAAACTTAAAAGTGGCGTTTCCATCCTAATTATGCTTTTAAACGAAAGTTTGCCTAGGGTAGATTAACAAAAAAACCCTAGGTTGCATTTTGGTGAGAGTAAAGGCCATTGCACACTGAGTCCGAAATTCGCATCCGAAATTTTCGCACGTTAAAAAAAAAATTCGACCTCACGTTATGTCAATCATTCTTGCACACTGACCTACGAAACTTTCGTCCGTAAAAAAAATTCGGATTGGGTTCGATTTTCTGCGTTTTTCGCATCCACAGACAGTGTTTTCAGAGGATTTTTGAAAGTTCAGAGCCACCGTACGCGAACGACAAAATCCCACTCAAAAAAACACTTCGTCTCGCAGCACAAGTACTGCATGAAAAACAAAATGCGGATTACAGAGACACTGAATAAAATATAACCTGTATACAGCTGTTCTGTCTGCCCAGCGCTTCTGCCGGCCGTGTGTGTGTGTGTGTCCGTCTATAGACATAACAGTTACTGCCAGTCTCTGTTCAGGATCGACTGGTTCACGGAAGTTGGTGGTCTTCTTTTTAATATGTGGTTCCAGTATCGCTAGCAAAGCATCAAACTGTTCCACTGACATTCTGAGGTAAATTTTGAATCGCTCGGGATAATTTCGCAACTCCTTGATAAGGAGGTGAAACTCTCCTTCCTCTCGGCGCAATCTCAGGATTGGATGGACCCAATATTTCCTCTTTCTTTTTTTCTTTTTAAGAAGAAAGAGTGCAACAAATTCATCCTCACTGCTTGACGAATCTTTTTTTATTTTTTGCGTTTTTAAAAATTATGTAAAAGGAAACATGGCTTTTTTCACACTCTCTTTGTTTTTCCGCAGCTTTTCAGTGAAATTACAGCTGAGTCCAAAGTCAAAACGGCCACCATGAAGAGTGAGAATACACCCTTCTCACACATAAACAGCCCAGCTCACCCTCCTCATCCTCATCTGCCTCTCTGGACTCAGGATCCTGATACGTTACATCTGGAGGATAAGATGCCACGTAGCCAGTTGATTGGTCAGTCTTAGTGTTTAGAAAAGACAAATTAGCTTAAATCTTACAGACAGGATCCAAAATGAATACTTGCCAAGGACCAAATGTGAGAAAATAATGATTTGGTCATTATAACTATTATTTATATATTTATGAAAATAAATTATAAAAATAATGGTAAGATTTTAAATATATATTTAAAATGAATGTCTAAATATATAAATGTTTATAACTAAATTCACAAGATTTATAGAAAGTTTATGAAAATAAATGATGATAAGATTATAAATAAATAAATATTTAAAATTAATGTCTAAATATATAAAATAAATTTGTTAAAGATTTTGTTAGCATATTGCATAGCTGTGTTGGGAGTTAATTGTTTTGTTTGTGATAACGCAATGAAAAATGCTAAATTATGTGGACATAACTTTTGGTCAGGCTGTCATACTACATACTACGCGTGTTGCAACTACCTAGACGGCACTACCTTCCTTCTATGACACACTATCTCACGATGCCATAATATATAGATAAATACTGATTGATTTGTACTTGATTACTTATACTCTTATTACAATAATAACAATGCTAAATATAGTTTATCATTATCAGTCAGGGGCAGTCGTGGCCTAATGTTAGAGAGTAACCCGAAGATTGCCTGTTCGATTCTCAAAACCCGCAGGGAACGACTGAGATGCCCTTTAGCCCAATCACTCCCCAGGCGCCACAGCAAAATGGCTGCCCAGTGCTCTGAGAGTGTGTGTCCACAGTCTGCAGTGTTCACTACTCACTGCTCCTAATGTGTGCTGTGCACTAACTTGAATGGGTTAAATGCAGAGGGCAAATTCAGAGTATGTCACTATACAGAGAGACTCACGTCACTATACAGTTCACTGCCCAGTTGGAAATATATATGGTTGGTAGGTGTGTAGGTGTTGGTAGATGTGGCTATGGACAAACACTAATTTTGGACCCTTTGGACAGGTAAAAATTAAATATTTTTTTCAGAGCAATAATTTTAATTGTTTCTTTATCACATTAGCAGGTCATAACAGAAGAAAAGGAGAGGAAACATGGAGAAAAAGCGAGTTATTTCTTCCAGATTCAACTCACTCTCACTCATTCAACCCCTTTTTGCCAAGTCCGTTCAGCCAAGCTTCAGCTACAGCGAGCGTCTGGCAGCCGCAGGGTGAAGGATTCATTCAAAACCCAAATCTAGTGCCAGGCCGTGATGTTCCCCGAGGGTCTGCCCGTGTTCCCCTGGCTCCTCTGCCCACTCCTGAAGTGCTGGGGTACAGGAACACTGCCTGTGCATTCAGCTTTAGGCCGCAGGGTCAGACTCACCGGAGCTCACCTGAGAACGATCTGCCTCGCAGGACCGGAGAGGAGAGGAAGAGGCGAGGAGAAGAAGACGCCCACAGTGGTACACACACACACACATGCAGGCAGCAACACACATTCCTAACCTGTATGACTTCCTTTCTTCTGCAGAACACAAAAAAGAGATTTTGAACAGCGTTAGATCTATGGAGCTAAAATGGTCTCAATAAGCTAATTTACATTTAACAAAAAGTGTATGTATTTGCAAACAGCAATTCACAAAATCATAATCTAAATCATATTGGCAAAATACAGAACATTCAGAAATGTGCATACATACTTGCTAATTTATGAAATTGTGCCTTGCATTTGGGATTGTAAATTTGTTTGGGCATTTGAAAATCGTATTTTGTTAATGTGAATTAGCTTATAAGCATTTGTGAATCATATTTTCTAAATGAATTAATTTAGCTCCTTAAGCCTGTAGATCCCATTGCCTTTCACTGTATGGTTGAAAAACAGACATTTTTCTAAATATATTTTGTGTTCCACAGAAGAAAGAAGGTTATACAGTTTTGGAACGACATGATAGTGAAGAAATTATGACAGAATGTCATGTAAAATTTTAAACCGAAATCCACCACAAAAGACCAGTTCCAGAGGACAGGAGAGTTTAGCTCCATTATTTTCTGTCTGTGTGTTTATTGGTAGATCCTCCACACTGCAAGAGAGGAAAACTGCTGTATGAGCGAGTTCCAGGCAGGAATGACGGACAGACCAGACTGAGATTTTTCTGAGAAACTTTTGCTTCTTTCTCTCTTCAGTTTATCACTCGAAATTTCAGAATATTTCTCATGTTCATATGTATATTTTGTTTTTATGTAGAATATAATGTGAAATCAATACAGTTCATCCATATGTTCGAATGGATATATATATAAAAACATATATTTTAATATTGTAGATATTGTTCATATTAAAGATTAACCTATCATCCTTTAGGTGTATTTATAGTATTCTTGGTTCAGAGAACAGTTAAATTAATTTACAATAAAAAAAAAAACATTTGTCATTTATATATTAAAAATGTACATTTTTATTTAACTAAATTTAAAAAATCAATTCGATTACAATTGCATTACATTACAATTGCAGATTTTTTTTAGATTCAGGGACAGATTTACTAAAAGGGGCAAATTAGTGTAAAAGCGCAATTCCCAAAAAGCTTCCCAAAGATAGTTCTGCACGTGATCTACTGAGGACGCAAATTACACAGCCGGATCATTTCCATAATGACCAACACAATCTACCAAATTACCATTTGGTTTAAACAAGCTTTTTTTTGGGCATAAATAATGGTGCAAATACCAGTAAATTGACTAGCGCAAACCTTAGTAAATACTTTGCATGATTCATTTAAATACTTTCCTCCCATACATTTTGCGTCTGAAAGGGAAGCTCCTAGAAATGCTTATGCAATAAGATCAGCCGCAAAAATAACCCTGTCCACGCCTTTTCAGCGCTAATTTCTCACTGTGTGACTTTAGTAAATCCTGACAGTAGTTTTTTAACTCCAAAAAAGGGTTTGCGCTGGAGAAAGCTGTTAGTAAAGCTGGCCCTTAATATTTTTTATTTATATTTAAATTATTTATAATTAAATTAGATTTTTATTTTTTTATTTTTTATTGATTTTCCCAGGGATCCCATAGTCATTAGAAGAAGAAAAAAAAAGCCTGGAAATGTCATGAAAAAAAAAGAGAAATTTTAAAAAGGCATGGACATTTTTATAGTTTATTAATTATTCTAATTTGTATTTTTTCAAAATTTTCTAATATTTCTTATAATGGTCAACTATAAAATAATTTTGAATATATGATTATTAATGACTACTACTAATAATGTAATTTCTGTAACATTTTTTAAATATCTTACAGAAATCGTATAAAAAAAAGTCATGGAAATTTACTAGTCAAAATATGCGAACCCTGTTTTATAATTGTGGGGTTTAAGTTTTTTTTTTATATATATAGATTTATAATTTTAAATGTACGTCGGGCACAGCAGAGGGTCTGATCTCTGATTGCTCAAAAGTATTTAGTGCCTTGTTGTTTTTTTCCTCTAAGTACAGTCCGCAGTATTACGTGGCTCCTTTATCTACTGACCTTTAACCTACCGTTGAGAGTGAACGTGAGCACACATGCATCTGTTAGCTTTATAGTATGTGCACAGAAGCAGGTGTGGAGAATGCATCTGCATTCAGACGCAAGAGTTCTTTTCAGATGTGGCACTTTATTGACAAACAAGCAACTGCGTTCATTTCTTGCTACACGTTACTCCTGTTTATTTAGAGGTCACGCTTCTGCTACGCATTTGTGTACTGGTCTGGAACTGAATAAATCATTTGGCATGTGAAGCTGAATTGATTGGCGTTAAAAAAAAACATTTTCCAAATTGCCGGTCTGGATGTTGATTGGCGACTGTGTTGACAGTGGCCATTAATTTATCTCCCACACCATACACGTTTCCAGCCCCTCGCTATTTTCTTAAATGAGCGTGATAGAAAGATAGTCATTCAATTACAGGACAATCTTCTTATCGCTGACAGTCAGAGCCGAGAGAAAGCAGCGCACGATGAGAGGAGGAGGAAGAGAGGGAGAGTGATGGGGGTCGGGGGGGCTTATCTCAGCGCGCCAGCAGTCTGACTGCAGCCCCTCGCAGGAATGAGCTCGAGAAAACACACTCCCATAGGGCATTTTCCTCTCTCCATCACGCTCCCTTTCACTCTCTCTGCACCCCCCGTTAGTCTCAGCCTCTGTAAAACACCAAACAGCCTCCATAAATAACTCCAACACCATCTGAACCGCCACGTCTGCCTACACAAACAAAAGCAAATAAAACCACAGTTTTCGGACACTGGGGGAAGACGTGTGTCCAGTCTAAGGCAGTAAAACACAGCGCTTTAAATAAACACGTCAGTAATGTGACCGTAATCACAGCGCTCTTTCAGATGGAAAAAAGCTGTGAGAACAGGGCATGCTGTTCAAATCTGACCCTTTTTAACCACTGTTCATTGCAAGCATTAGGTCAAATCAGTTGTCACTCTAACTGCATTGTCAACAATGTACTAAATGCTCAAATAGGAACCGTTGGGAAAGGTTCCTACCTTTAATAGGTCCTTTCTGAGGCAGTCTGAACAAACCACAAACACTACAGTAAGTTACTTGCTTTATTTTATTTTATTTTAAAATTTATTGTTGCTAATTGGCTATTTTTTCCCTTTTCCACCCACGTTTTTATATATATATATATATATAATCATACAAATAATATAATATACTGTATATATTTAAAAAATATAGTTTAAATCCAAATAATAAATACTTAAAAGTGTGTGTTTATACTTTTTTGGTTTACATTGTTATTTATATTTAAAATAAAAATATATATGTATATATAAATATATATATATATATATATATATATATATACACGTGTACGTGTGTGTGTGTGGCTGAAAATGAAAATGTAAAAATATGAATTATAAAATTAATAGAATTTCAATATAGTTAATATATGTTAACGTTTAGTAAAATGTTTATATTTAATTAAATGTGTGTGATGTTTAGATATTATTTTATATATATTTTCAAAGCAAAATTGTATTTCTCATAATTTTCTCTTATTTCATGAGAATTTAGTTCTCAGTTACTTTTAATTCATGTAAGTATCAGCTTTGTCTCAGAATTTCTTGAAGCTAAATAAAAAGACACATTTGATAGTTCATTTGGATCGCACAGCTCTGAACATTGGCATCATTATAAGAATTTGATGAGGAATATCTGAATTCATATTGACAGCTATAACTTTCGATTACAGACTTTGGAGCGAATCTGAGGGATTACTGGCGTGTTTTCGCAGGAGAAACATCTGTGCAGCAGAAGCATTCATTTAGTTGCATTGCTGGAGAAACAATTGCGATATGCCACGAGAAACCGGAGCTCAGGTAGGTGTAAAGTTTGAGAGTTTGGTTGCATGCAGGTTCGCGGGTTGTTGAAGTTTTTGGCCGATCTGAAAGGCAGCTCTGCAGGTGCAGGGAGTGTTGAGCGGTCGAGTCTGTATGAATGGAAGTCGTGAATTCAACTCCGTTCTAACTGTGTCCGTCCTCTGCCTGACTCCTAATCCCTCCATAATCCCATTATGCAAATCCCCCACAATTCTCAGAGAGACTTTTAACGCAACAATTGCTGCAGCGAGACACCAGCTTTTGATCTGAAGGGAGGTTGAGAGTGCGAGAGAGAGCGAGAGGGGGCTTCGGAGACCTTGGCCCCAAAGAATGTGCTGATCCACAAGCTTGCCTCTGTCATAACCTAGTGTAATTTATGTGAAGCCCCAGGACATGCTAAACAAGATTACCATCATTCAGACAAAACCCATATTATTTCTCTGTCAGGGTGAATATGCTGTGTTTTTTTTTGGCAAAGTGTTGTCCAATCAGGGGAAGGTTTTCATTATGATGTCACTTCACTATTGGACAAAGTCGCTGTAATAGATCTGTTAGCAGGTGGACGTCCAGCATCCCAACAATAGAGCGAAACACATTTTGTACAACGGCCACGTATTCGTTAGAGCTCATAGGCTATAAGTCTGCTTTGAATAGTCCGTCGTTTCTGTTGTTGCCCGATGGGGTGAATGTGGAAGTGTTTAAGATAATAATAATGAATAAACTTCAAACTCGCATCAATAAAAATGGTATATTATGCTGGTTCGTTCACGTCATTTAGTTCCATTAGAGAAGTGCTATTAGAAAAGATCTGCATTGTGAAGATTTATAAGCTGACATTTAAAGAGAGGACAATATTATTATATTTGGATTTTATTCTGTGGATTAAAATGAGAACATGCAAAAACTAAAATATTTGTCAAAACTCTTTAGAAGCATAGTGAAGCTTGACTTTTTGGTAAAATACAACCTTAAGAGTGTTAATCATTGGATTATACCTTCCTTTTAATTTGTCTAACCTGTTTATATAACCAAGCTCTCTATAAATGTGACTGACAGCGTGAAGTATTTAGTAATTTAATATTTTTTATTGGCTTGAAAATGGAAATTTAAATAGATTAATTATAAAGTTAAATATCATTATATTTAGGTAATTTAATATCACTATTATTTAGAATTTAATATAGTTTTGAAACTGCTGTGCAGACAAGATTAAATATGAATTATAAAGTAATATAATTTATAGAATTTAAACATTTAATAGTGTAAAAATAAAAAAATAGAATAGAATAAAGAGTTTTTAACACTGCTGTGAAGTCAATATTAAGTCCAGGATATGATGCATGAGACAAAAGCTTTATATTAATGTACCCTGCTTGGTTTAAACACTAGACGGCATTTTGTTTTACATGTTCAGTTGGTCAAAAGCTGGATTTCCTTGTATTTAGCCCCCGAATGCTATAGCTGTGAATGAAAACATGATGCATTATGTTAATCAATTTAAACGCATTAGTGGCAGATGTAAAAATCTTCCCCCCCACTCACACCCTGCGACGTCACACAGCAGCAGGACTATAAAAACGAGAGGCACAAGCCAAACCCCACCCCTCCCTCACATGCTCTCTCTCCTTCACCCTGTCTTCTGTCTTGAGGAGTTTGTTCAAGGGTTCAGTGAGAGTGAGAGGACGGATGCGGGCTTATTACCTGACAGCGTTTTATCTTTCCTAAACACTGCTGCTTTCACCTGCCGTCGGGACTATTTTTGGATTTTTCACGCCAGAAAATTTGCTCCTGATGCCCCAACGTTCATAGAGCTTCAAGACAACGGAAAGTGGTAAGATATCGTTTGTTTGTACGGAATTATAATAATTTTTCCCCAATGTATAATATTCAGACAATGGCATGACCGTCTGTTTTTTTTTTTTTTTTTTTTTGCAGAAGTACCGCAGTATCATGACCAGGAAGGTTTTCACCAACACACGCGAGCGCTGGCGCCAACATAATGTCAACACAGCCTTCGCGGAGCTGCGGAAACTCATTCCCACGCACCCGCCTGAGAAAAAGCTCAGCAAGAACGAGATCCTGCGGCTGGCCATGCGCTACATCAACTTCCTGGTGACTCTGCTGGAGAGCCAGGGCGGAGAGCCGTCGACTCACTCGCAAGCCGCGCTCCTCACGCTGCTCACGGGGAACATGCAGAACCTGCGCACCGACCGCACCTGGACCAGCGACACCGACCCGCCATCGCCCGGGTCCAGCTGCGACGGCTCAGAAGCGTGGTAGAGCTAAACCAACGTACGCTCCTCAACTGAGGCGTGAGCATTCTGTAAGGATTCTGTGACTGTGACATTTTTTGAAAGTTCCATCGCCATGGAGACACAAAGCTGGAGTGGATTTCCGGAACTCGGAATGTTCATGTTCATTATGACATCACAATCACTCATGCTGTTTGGAAATGAATGATCTGTGGAGACACTTTATTCACCAGTACTTTAAAAATTGCTGTCACGTGTAATCCTGGAAACCATGGAATCCATGGAAAAACCCTGAACAACATAAGCATCGTCAAGAATGCACTTTGGAAGCATCTCCCCAATACTTTTTAGTATTTATATAATTTAATCTCCTAAAAACTCAAGAATGTTTTGTTTGAGATTTGAAGCCAGTAACAAGCTTAGATTTCAAATGTTAATTTATTTGATTGTATTTAATGTGTTTATTTAATATTTATGCTATTAATGGACTCAGCACATGCAACTAGTTGTACATTAAATTGTAATTTATTAAATGGAAAATGTTATTGTTTAAACTACTCTGCATTCACAAATACAAAATATGTTTTGCCAAAGATTATTTTTGTGCATTCATTATTAAAAATTGTAGAATGTTTTTTTTTCCCTCATGAATCAAACAATTGCGTTACTTGAAAATTATTATTTATTGTATTAATTTATTAGTCGATTTGATATTAAAATAAGTGAAAAGGCTTATTCAATCATTCTTCGAATTCACTAAAATATTTCGATCAAACATCATCAGTTCGGTGAAAGTGGTTTCGTCCTAACCAGTTTATGTGAGCATGTATTGCTGTATCTGCTCTGAAGACTCTGATTGGCTTTTATGTTGTGGTCAGATAATTGTTCACTGCAGTGCCAGTTTAAGAGCCGTGTGACCATAGCGATGACCTCTGGAAGTGTCCAAGCCACATGAGAGAGCGGATTGTGGACACAGCTTAACTTTTGGTCCGAGGCCAGAGGTCATCTTGGAGTCAAAATCCACACTCGTCAGTGACCAATCAGGTGTATGTTTGCGTAACAATCGAACATCAGTACAGAAAATGGATCTTATTTTAATTAGACATTTAAAAGAGTGACAAGTTTCATATACACAGATGACGCAGCTGTTTCATAAGTTTAGTAACTGGCCGCATCTCATAAGACATGTAAAGAACACATCCAAGTCTTATTTCAACCCAAAACCAGGAGAACAAAAGCAAGAAATTATGTTTTGCATGAAGAAAATAGTCTAGTTTAGGACCATTCATTTTTTATTTTGCGTTGTGATATTTTTATGCCAATTGAGCTCTTAATCTCAGTGTCAATGGTAATATATGTTGTTTTGAATGTAATTTATGCAGATTTTTTACTTACAGTATAAGAATAAGGTTTTTAGCATCATATTAATTAATATTTTTTGGGGGATACATTTTTTGTTTAAGCCAGGAGGTCAAATTAAAAAGGCTCGATTTTCCTCATGCTAATTAAATTTTTCTTTTGAATTTTTGGGGTGAAATATGATCTGACCCTTACTTAGTGACATTCAGCCTATTATAAGATGATTTTGGATACATGCATGTAACACTGCAAATGAGCATATCCATCATTTATGTTCAGATCACTTTAGTCAGTAGGCCACATTTGACCCTAAATGTAAAAAATATTCTGATAAATCCCTCTTAGCCTTGTTCGAATCATCATCACAGAGGAAGAGTGAGTTTATGGGCAGCTGTTCATACCACTTTACCCGTCTAAAATCAGCAGCTGACTGCCCTCTGCACTAATCACCATTTAACACAACACACAATCACAACCGCAAACACACAAAAAAGGAAACTTTGTGATCCTAAAACCAAACACGAAAAGCAAAGCTCATCTGGCGAGTGCGAGTTACTAATGCTTATTTAAACTAACCCTTCTGTTTTAGATCTAATGTTCAAACAACACACATCATGCATCATAACTTTGAATATCTGCTAACAATTTTCAGAATATATACCAAGCATATAAACTATTAATTTATTGCACAGCTCTATATATAAAGTGGAAAACAGGCTATATCCAACTTTTTTTTTTTTGCATACATACAGTATACTCACATAAAGCATATACGTATATATAATATATAGCAAAAAAAGTATGTAAAATTATCGCCCAGCTCTTTATATAAAGTTGGATCTATACTGTAAGTATGTCCAACTTTATCCACACACATACAGTACACACATGTAGGGTGATAGGCTATATATTATAGCAAAACTAAACTACTTGATTCTTTATTTTGCCACAAAATGCAACTATATTATCGCCCAGCTTTTTATACAAAGTTGTATATATAAGTACAAACTTTATCTGCATACATATAGGTTGATATAAACTACATAGCAAATCTCAACTGCTTGATTGCTTGAATCGTCACAAAATAAACTATATTATCGCCCAGCTCTAATCTGCTTAAAATGCGACTTTAAAGCATGAAGATTTTAAGATATTATAAAGCATAATGATTTTCTGTGAAGCTGCTTTGAAACGATTTTGTGAAAAGCGCTATATAAATAAATTGGACGATGCATATCTAAGACTCCTTACATCCCATATATTGTGCTGTGCTATGTTTAAACTGATATGATTAGACTCCAGCTCTATAACACAGCAACTGATATTTAAAGCAAATTTTAAAGCGATGAAAAGAGAGTAATTATTAATAATAAATAATAAACAGACTCCGTTTCAGCATGACTAATACATCCCACGTCTCCTCTTCTTTCCAAGTGTCCTCCTCTCCTTCACTGTTCTACTCCAAGTATGCGGCTAATCTTCTATTGAGTGTGCTTTTCCTTATCGGAACCCCACACTCTGCCTAAATCTGTTATCACAATGGAGCAGATCATGGGCTTCTCCCTCCCTCCCCCTCTCACATGCATTCACTCCCGCGCTCCGTTGCCCTCCCCGAAAGAAGGCTGAATGCAGAAGTGTCTCTGGTGCCAACCGATTAGCCCTGATCTCTTTATACGTCTAAACCAATTCACATGCTGCATGCTAAATTTTTCCCACTGTCTGAGCCCCCGTCTCCAAAAAAAAAAAAGAAGGGCTAGAGGGGTCATAAATCCTTATATTATATTTGCACCCCCCCCCCCCCCTCAAAAAAATAAATAAGGCTTGCATGGAAGAGAGGGTAGAAAGTGTTATCTGTGTGAGACAGGAGAGCTGGCAGGTGCATTGCTGGCTGGAGAGACACTATTGTTGGCCGGACAGCGGCTCTCTCTCCTCTAGAGCACTTTTTTATGGCACACTGACAATCCAATGATCTGTAATCAGATTAGGCAAATCTATACTTCAAAAAGCATCATGCTGTAACTTACTGAGGAAGAAGAGTTAGAACATTTTGGATTAGGGGAAAAAGTAAAACCTCTGAAACCAATTCTATGGAGAAGGCTCTAAATATTTGGTATTGTAATATTTTAGATGTTATTGATGAATATGTTGTCACATCCCAGTGTAATGCGTTAAGGTGTACACTACACATTCAGTCTGGAAGAGTTGACATTTTACTGTCAAAAAATATATATTTTTAATTTAGATAAAACTAAGATTAGTGGATTATGTTTTAAAAGAAAATACGGTCAGTCTTTCTACTACAAAATGTCATATTTAATTCAATGTGTTATTGGCAGTTTCTTTGCAATTATGTGTAATATTTACTAGCAGTTTCTGGGTAAAATTGTTTCAAAGTGAAACCTTTTTTTAATTTTTATTCTGGGCAGTAAGGGTTGTCAGATTTTGCAGAAAATCATGCAGTAATGGGCACATACTGCAATTTTTTTTAGCTTCAGACTATAAATCCAGCCAGTTGGGAGGATGTCATTATATTTTGTGTTGATTGAGAACACATTGCTTTAATTTGTGTGCATATTTCTGTGTGAGTTTGATGTTCCGGTTCAATTAACTGTATGATTCCAAGTTATCATTTCTAAGTCAGCAATGATATCTAGTGCTTTAAAATCTGTTCAGATAGATAGATAATTTTTATTTGTGAATATATTTATATTTTATAATGTTAAATATATTAATGTTATTATTATATAATATAAAATTATTTTTAAAAAATAAGTAAAAAAAATATAAAAATAAGCTTAAAATATTAAATGATACATTAAAATAAGAATTATATTTTATAAGAATGCATATTTGTGCTCTAGTTTTGGTTATTCATTACTAAGCATTAGTACTAAACATTACTGTCCCTCATGGTTACTGGAGAACTTTGACTGACTGCTTTTATTTTAAAAAAACAAGTTTTTTTTGGGAGGGTGCCCAGGTTCTGTTTTGGGCCATAAATGTGAAAGTGTGTTTCGTCGGCTGGGGAAGAGCGACAAGGTAAACAAGGAAACAGGAAAAGCCTATGTTTTTCTAAATTTGCATGTATAATTATGAAACAATCTTTCACTACTTGAAATTTCATGTCAACTTACATATTCACAAATTAACTAAACATTTCGGACAAGAAATCAAGGTAACACTGTAATATTACAGTCCTTATTACACATTACATGTAGTAATAACTATAAATTTGTGCATAATTACATGAAACTAACCCTCAACCAAAACTTAACCCTATAGTAAGTACACGTATAATAATTATTACTCTGTACATAAGTGTATAATTACACTGTAACACGGACGACTTAAAAATAAATTGTAACTGAAATTGATTAGGTGTCATCATAGTAATATTTTACAAATATATAGTTTGCTTAGTTTTGAAAATTTTTTAAATTTGTCTCTTATTAAAATGGTTTTTAAATGAATAAACATTCTTGGTCCAGATATCATGCCAATCAATATTCAAACAGGAGTAGTTAGGGAAGCACTACAAGAGGTGCAACTAATCAGAATTGCACAGTACCGAAGAGAAAAACTAAATTTGCACAATCCACATTTTCAGTTAAAGGTGCACTGCTCAGGAACAGTTTGCCAGTGCAAGTAAAAATGCAAACTGAGTTGGGAATTTTTTGGGGATTTTTTTTTAAAGACACTTAAAAAAGAAAAACAATGGTTAAAATTGTAGCAATGTTATTCTGCATCATCCCTGTTAAATAAACAACTGAAAATAAATAATTTTACCTCACAATATTTTTAAGATGCATCAATACCTTTTACCTGAACAGTTTATGGATTGATCTCAACCATGACTTTGCTCTTCTAGGTTAATAATTATACAGTACCTGCTGGTTGTGGGACACTGAGTGATCACACTGTCACTGGCAATCATGAGATTAATCGTCGGTGTGCTTTTCTTACTCACTGTGCTCAGTCCTGCAGAATGTGGGAATATTTTAGTTTGGTTTACTGAGGGCAGTCACTGGATCAATCTGAAGATTGTGTTGGAAACATTGATTGACAGGGGACACCATGTCACAGTGATGGTGCCGGATGCCACTCTCTACATGAAAGCTGAAGAAACGGATCGCTTCTCCTACCAGCCCTTTAACGTGTCCATGGATGCACAGGAGGTGCAAGACTCCTTTGAGGATTTTTTACATTTCTCAATGTATGAGATGGATCAGTTAAACTTGCTGCAAATTCATATCAGATTCTACCAGCTTGTCTCCAAAGATCAAGACTTGTGTCTTGCATACTGTGATGGTGCTCTAAACTCTCCGGAGTTGATGGACAAATTGCAGCATGGAAAGTGCGACGTCATGCTGGCCGATCCGATCTACCCATGCAGTGAGATATTAGCTGAAAAGCTGGACATTCCCTTGGTTTACACGCTACGATTCTCCATCGCTCACACTGTAGAGCGCATGTGTGGTCAGAGACCAGCTCCACCATCATTTGTTCCTGGAGCCATGAGTAAACTCACAGACAAGATGAGCTTTACAGAGCGAATCCTCAATATGCTGTTCTACCTTTCTCAAGATGCTTTTGCCATTAGTCTGTGGAAAAAAATGGACAGCTATTACACTGGATATTTTGGTGAGTTGAATAAGCTGGAGGGGAAAAAATGATCGTACTTCAAATAAAAGCTAATTTTGTTTTTTAAAATCTTTCATTTCAGGACGGCCCACTTCCTATTGTGAGATGATGGGTAAAGCTGATATCTGGTTGATCAGAACCTACTGGGATTTTGAGTTTCCACGGCCATTCCTGCCCAACTTCAAATTCATTGGAGGGCTTCACTGCACCCCTGCCAAGCCTTTACCCAAGGTGCATCTGTCTTTTTAATAGTCTACCAGCTCAAAATCTGAAATTCATGAGACACATGCTTTGAATCATCAAACCAGGAAAAAAAAACAAAAAAATCTGTACGGTAAACCTGACAGGAATAGTAATAACAGAGGTCGCGTTACACTGTCGCGTTAGACTTCCGCATTGTCAGTCATTTTGACGGACAGGGTCGTAAAAATTACCGGTCATTTTAATGTTCACATTTTAAAGATAATAAGCCATTTAAAAGGCTCTGTTTTGGTTCACATTTTGCTTTTTATTCATGTACAGGACAAGCATATACGTAGGCTAGATTATGCATTTATTTATTTATGAAGAGAAAGTTGAACAGGGAATGTGCGTCACTTTTCAGGTTTCATCATGAATGTTTGTCCAATAAATCGCAATAAGCTTTGTGCTTTGTTACTTTTGATATGAAACAAAGTCTCAGCTTTCAGATTCTGTCTACTTTATCACAAAATTCAAACAATAAATACCGTTTTAGCACTCTTTGATAGAGAGAGATCACTGTAGCGCCTGAGTTCAAGCGAAGCGGAGCGCGAGTGAACACGATCAATTCCTTCCTCTTTACTACGTTACAGAACGAAATTAACATGAATGAACATTGTTAATGATTTCATTGAACATGAAAAAATTTGTTGAAAGATACAGTACAATATACCGAAATCAGACAGAGTTGGGGATAATGTTTTTTTTTGAAAGATTCATAAAGATAATCATAAAAAAAAAAAAGTAAATACTTTGTTTAAAATGCTAAATTTTCCATGTAATTATAGCCTTATAACTAGTTACTTATAACTAGTGGCTGGTCTGTGTGCAACTTCACAAAACTAGAAGACTTTCTGAATGTATATAAGCGAGATGCTTTTTACAAAGAAACATTTAAAACATGAAAAATAATAATTATGGACAATCAATAAATTATGAATGATTTACTTCCATTATGTGAATAATACATCACCTAAAGGATTATTATGAACACCTGTTAAATTTCTCATTAATGCAATTATCTAATCAACCAATCACATGGCAGTTGCTTCAATGCATTTAGGGGTGTGGTCCTGGTCAAGACAATCTCCTGAACTCCAAACTGAATGTCAGAATGGGAAAGAAAGGCGATTTAAGCAATTTTGAGCGTGACATGGTTGTTGGTGCCAGACGGGCCGGTCTGAGTATTTCACAATCTGCTCAGTTCCTGGGCTTTTCACGCACAACCATTTCTAGGGTTTATAAAGAATGGTGTGAAAAGGGAAAAAAACATCCAGTATGCGGCAGTCCTGTGGGCGAAAATGCCTTGTTGATGCTAGAGGTCAGAGGAGAATGGGCCGACTGATTCAAGCTGATAGAAGAGCAACTTTGACTGAAATAACCACTCGTTACAACCGAGGTATGCAGCAAAGCATTTGTGGAGCCACAACACGCACAACCTTGAGGCGGATGGGCTACAACAGCAGAAGACCCCACCGGGTATCACTCATCTCCACTACAAATAGGAAAAAGAGGCTACAATTTGCACGAGCTCACCCAAATTGGACAGTTGAAGACTGGAAAAATGTTGCCTGGTCTGATGAGTCTCGATTTCTGTTGAGACATTCAGATGGTAGAGTCAGAATTTGGCATAAACAGAATGAGAACATGGATCCATCATGCCTTGTTACCACTGTGCAGGCTGGTGGTGGTGGTGTAATGGTGTGGGGGATGTTTTCTTGGCACACTTTAGGCCCCTTAGTGCCAATTGGGCATCCTTTAAATGCCACGGCCTACCTGAGCATTGTTTCTGACCATGTCCATCCCTTTATGACCACCATGTACCCATCCTCTGATGGCTACTTCCAGCAGGATAATGCACCATGTCACAAAGCTCAAATCATTTCAAATTGGTTTCTTGAACATGACAACGAGTTCACTGTACTAAAATGGCCCCCACAGTCACCAGATCTCAACCCAATAGAGCATCTTTGGGATGTGGTGGAACGGGAGCTTCGTGCCCTGGATGTGCATCCCACAAATCTCCATCAACTGCAAGATGCTATCCTATCAATATGGGCCAACATTTCTAAAGAATGCTTTCAGCACCTTGTTGAATCAATGCCACGTAGAATTAAGGCAGTTCTGAAGGCGAAAGGGGGTCAAACACAGTGTTAGTATAATGTTCCTAATAATCCTTTAGGTGAGTGTATGTATTAATGTTGTCAATAAAGTAACTGTAGTCTGATTACGAGTATTTTAATCTAATTACAAGTACTTCAATTTTGTAATCAGTTACTACCCAGTAATGCCTAGGTAGTACTTGATATTAAAAACATTGTAGCAAAAAGAGAAGGTACTGAACATCCTTTTTTTGTGTGTGTAGGATCTAGAGGAGTTTGTACAGAGTTCAGGGGATGATGGGATTGTGGTCTTCACTCTGGGGTCCATGGTAAACAACATAACCAAAGAGAGGAGCAATACGATCGCCTCTGCACTGGCACAGATCCCACAGAAGGTTATTTTACCATCTTACATTCTTCTTTTACGGATTTCGTTCTTTATAATTTCATAGGAGATAAAACACTTCAAGAGAGTCCGCACACTCTACTAAAGAAGTCATCAAGTGCGAAATAAAATCAATACTTTACCGAAAAAATCAGTAGCACCTCACTGCAGTACAAGATATCTAGGGGGTGGAGATGGGTAGGTTTAGGTATATGTAAGGTGGGAGGAGTTGGATCTGGATCCAACTCCTCCCCCTGGATTTCGTGTTCTGCAGTAAGCTAATTTGTCAAGCAGGAGGAAGGAAGGAAAGAGGAGGAAAAAATAGAAACTTTGACATGCACTACATTTAATATCAGTCCGTCTAGCTCAGCTTGTGGTTCTCTAAAATCTCATTGTCTTTATACACACATCAGTTGCGAGTGTGGTTCTGTTTTTTATTTGCAGGTCTTATGGCGATACACTGGAGACAAGCCAGACACTCTTGGTGAAAACACCAAAATATATGAATGGATCCCTCAGAATGATTTATTGGGTTTGTGTTATAATTTGTGATTGTGTATTTATTTTATTTTAAGGAAAATAAAGCAACAATTAGAAGATCTAATGTTAAACTGTTTTTTGACATTTACTGCTAACTAACTGAATAATACTACATTCAGTTTAATGGCACAGTCATTTGATTGAAACTCTGGCGCTTCCTACTGAGGTTTGTGACCATTTGCCAAACATCACAATCTTCTCCTGTTTCAGGCCACCCCAAAACCAGAGCATTTATCACTCATGGAGGCACTAATGGCATATATGAGGCCATATATCATGCTGTTCCAATGGTCGGGATCCCCTTGTTTGGTGACCAGCCAGATAATTTAGCTCATATGAAGGCCAAGGGTGCTGCTGTTGTTATAGACTTCAACAGTATGCAGATTCAAGAGCTGGTGGTTGGACTCAATGCCGTCATTAATGACCCCTCGTGAGTTGACTGTCATTGTACAACGATGACAAGACTTCAGTGTAGATATTTTGAGGAGTCAATGCTGGTTTTCTTGTTTCTTGTCAACATTGATAAAATAGATAGATGAACAGTTTATAAAGTATAAAGATACATATTATTGTATTTGTCTTCATCTCCGCAGGTATAAAGAGAATGCAATGCGTCTGTCCAGGATTCATCATGACCGACCAATGAAGCCTTTGGATGAGGCGGTGTTCTGGATTGAGTTCGTCATGCGCAATAAAGGCGCTAAACACCTGCGTGTAGAAGCACACAACCTTACCTGGTACCAGTACCACTGTCTGGATGTGTTCGCTTTTCTTTTCACTATCCTGACTGTAGTCCTCTACGTCTTCTTTAAATTGAGCAAATTCTTCATAATGTGTTGCTGTTTTAAATCAAAGCAGGAAAACAAAAGAAAAAAAGAGTGATTAATTTTGACTGATACAAAAATACAGTTCATATATATATGCATTGATTTTTTTTTTTTTTTTGCTTTAGTGTGCCAGTAAGAAACAACAGTTTATGTTTCCAATTAATTGTAATAATCCAGATACTTAATTTCAAATAAGAAAAAGTGAAACAGGGACATCTGGACCATATTGCCCTAAAGTGTGTACCTTTGAATGAATACCTTAGCACTTTACATGAAGTGCACTAAGTGATCACAGACTCAGCTGCTAGTAATCATGACAATGACAATATGTGTTCTTAAAGGGATACTTCACCTCTGGAAAGATGAATGTGTATTTAAAATAGGTCATTTATGTAGAAGAAATGTGAAGACATTTTTTAATTTGGAGCTTTCTAGACTGAGAAAAGCCAGAAAATGTATTTTTGGCTTATGTGGATGAAAGACAACAACTCCCAGAATGCACTTGCTTCGCTGCCCTAGGAGGCCACGCCTACCGGTAAGAGAGCGCAGTTGAAAACAAGGTTAGACTACCAGTGAGTCTCCGTGATGAGTCTGCCTGGGATTTCGGGATCGCCCAAAATTTTGCGTTCTACAGTCGCCATTCATTATGTTTAATGTGGCGAGCAGGACGAGGCTGACGGCCGCGGGTTTAACGGCGCGAGGCCGGTGGCGTCATTACTGAGACGCGCCTGTCTCGCATCTCTCATGCAAAGCCTGCGCCGAAATTGTGACTGATTTACAAAAGAATCCACTGTGAAATGTAACGAATACAAATAAATATTGCTCAGCTGAGACATTCACATTGTAGAAAATAAATAAGCACAATCCTAGCATTAGGATCCTTTGGAAGGTAATGTTGTTTTAGTGGAGTGATCCTACATCTTACTAACACGCCAGTGGGCGGGACCAAAGTTGCAATAATGAAGTAGGCATGTTTTTTTTTTCGTTGCACCATTATGTCATAAAGAGGCACATTCCACAATGAGTCGTTCGCTGAGCTTGGTTACAATAAAACCTGTTTTTGGACTAACAAGGAAGTTTTCAGTTCTCAAACTTACAGGATATTCTTATAGTATGATGACCTCTTAAATGTCAAAATCTCAAGGAAATTTTGATTTCTCAGTTCATGACCCATTTAAAGCTACGTGAATGAATCTGCTTTATCTGTTTTACACTTTGGCCTCTACCTTTTACCCTGTTGATTTATGAGCTTGTTGATTTATGATTCATGACTTGTTAAAATCTACTATGTTAATAATTATACCAGACAGTCCAGCACATGAGACAAGAGACTAAAGATCTCATAATCTTATCACTGGCAATCATGAGACTCCTAGTCTGTTTTCTTTCTCTGCTCACTGTATTTGGAACTGGAAAGTGTGGGAATATTTTAGTTTGGTATACTGAGGGCAGTCACTGGATCAATCTGAAGATTGTGTTGGAAGCATTGATTGACAGGGGACACCATGTCACAGTGCTGGTGCCGGATGCCTCTCTCTACATGAAAGCTGAAGAATCGGATCGCTTCTCCTACCAGCCCTTTAACGTGTCTATGGATGTAAAGGAGATGCGAAACTTCATTGATGAATTTCTGCATTTCTCAGTGTATGAGATGGATCAGCTAAACTTCCTGCAGATTCTAATTAAATTTTACGACTTTGGGTCCAAACATCAGGCTATGTCTCTGGCACATTGTGACGGCATTCTGAAATCTCCGAAGTTGATGGACAAATTGCGTAATGGAAAGTTTGATGTTGTTTTGTCAGATCCGCTCTACCAGTGCAGCGATATTGTGGCTGAAAAGCTGGACATTCCCTTGGTTTACACGTTCCGATTCTCCATCGCTCATATTGCAGAGCGGTTGTGTGGTCAGATACCAGCTCCACCATCATTTGTTCCTGGAGCCATGAGTAAACTCACAGACAAGATGAGCTTTACAGAGCGAATCCTCAATATGCTGTTCTACCTTTCTCAAGATGCTTTGGCCTTTAGTCTGTGGAAAATAACAGACAGCTATTACACTGAATATTTTGGTGAGTTGAATAAGCTGGAGGGGAAAAAAATTATTGTACTTCAAATAAAAGCTAATTTTGTTTTTTAAAATCTTTAATTTCAGGACGGCCCACTTCCTATTGTGAGATGATGGGTAAAGCTGATATCTGGTTGATCAGAACCTACTGGGATTTTGAGTTTCCACGGCCATTCCTGCCCAACTTCAAATACATTGGAGGGCTTCACTGCACCCCTGCCAAGCCTTTACCCAAGGTGCATCTGTCTTTTTAAAGATTCTACCTCATTTGCTGTTAAGAAGAAGATAGGAGATCTGAATTTCTTAAAACAAACAGGGTACGCTAGCCTGGGTTTCCCCATTATGCCTTGCGCGCAGCGCGATTTTATTCACGCTGCTAGGCAGCCTGGACACCATGGACCAGATTTTCCCCTCAAAAAGGGAACCAATCACAGAACGGGGAGGGAGCAGCAAGACGATGACGACGTCTATGCGACACACCGAAGCAGTTTGTTTATATCTATGGATCCAACATGACAGCAGACGCGAAGTTACCTTTCGATGCAGCCTTAGATAGTGTTCTAAGTAGTTTAAAATTGCAAGTTTATTTCGTCTTCTTTCTCGTCGAATTTCTGTCACTCTACATACATCATCTGGTATAATTGAAACGATTGGCTATGAGCTACGTACAGGCGCATTTGATAGACATTCGTAGCGCCCAATAAACGGCTCTGGGGATTCGTAAACCACGCCTTAAATATGAGAAAATGAACATGTGGTTCCCAGACCATGTCTCAATGAGAAGAGGTCTGACGTTAGCTAGGCTAAGGGTACGCATGAGTTGAAAATAACTCGCAGTTCAGTGAGTCAAATGATGACTCATTGACCAGTCTGAATGGATTCTGTTCAAGTAAACTGAATATTTCTAAACTATACATTAAAAGAACAAGTTCATAAGTAATCAAACTACACTGGTAGCGTTGTATGTTTTTGATTTGCTAAAAAGAAATGACTCCAAAGTCATTTGTTCTTGAATCGGACTGCACTGGTCACGCTGTGTTGTTTGCCTGAAATTTGTGAGGATAAACAATTGCTTTTAGCACCAATATTTTACCTGGAAACTGCGGTGAATTGTACCTGTGGCAACATATTTAAGATATTGTAGAAATATGTAAAAAAAAAATCACTTTTTCACAGCACAAGTTAATGGTGTTTTTTGTGTAGGACATGGAGGAGTTTGTACAGAGTTCAGGGGATGATGGGATTGTGGTCTTCACTCTGGGGTCTTTGATAGACAAAATTCCCAAAGAGATGACCAACAGGATCGCCTCTGCACTGGCCCAGATCCCACAGAAGGTAACTGACCGTTCTTACACCCTTAACACCCAAATATCATGAACACATAAGCACTGCAGTAGGTTAATTTTCTCTTTATAATCTCTCTGTCATCATCACTGATCTGTTGAGTGTGTGGTTTTGCATGTGTGTGTTGCAGGTCTTATGGCGATACGGTGGAGAGAAGCCAGATACTCTTGGTGAAAACACCAGAACCTATAAGTGGATCCCTCAGAATGATTTATTGGGTTTGTATTATCATTTGTGATTGAATGCGACTTTTATTTTAAAATAGTCATTCCTGCTGAAAAAAAAAAAAAAAAATGAAAAAAACACACTAAAGGTAACAATGGGAGTAAATTAGGCCTGCTGAAGGTTTTAAAAAAAGCCCTTATGTTAATTATTCAGTAGGCTATACAACAATTTATTACTTGAGTTGTCTAAATTGTTCTTTTTGAGTCTGGTTGTGTAATTTGGAGTTTGCTCCATGTAAACTTCCAACAACTTTTGCTTTTTCATTGTTTGTTTATCCATATTTGACTCCTGTTTCAGGCCACCCCAAAACCAGAGCATTTATCACTCATGGAGGCACTAATGGCATATATGAGGCCATATATCATGCTGTTCCAATGGTCGGGGTCCCCATGTTTGGTGACCAGCCAGATAATTTAGCTCATATGAAGGCCAAGGGTGCTGCTGTTGTTATAGACAATATAAAGACCATGCAGCCGCAAGAGCTGGTGGATGGACTCAATGCCATCATTAGCGACCCCTCGTGAGTCACTCATATCATATCTGACTCTTGTCAGTCTATGTTCTCTGTTGCACTACACAGACACATTACATTATTTGTCTTCATCTCCGCAGGTATAAAGAGAATGCAATGCGTCTGTCCAGGATTCATCATGACCGACCAATGAAGCCTTTGGATGAGGCGGTGTTCTGGATTGAGTTCGTCATGCGCAATAAAGGCGCTAAACACCTGCGTGTAGAAGCACACAACCTTACCTGGTACCAGTACCACTGTCTGGATGTGTTCGCTTTTCTTTTCACTATCCTGACTGTAGTCCTCTACGTCTTCTTTAAATTGTGCAAATTCTTCATAATGCGTTGCTGTTTTAGATCAAAGCAGAAAAACAAAAAAGAGTGACACTTGTTTTGATTTTTTTCTTTTTTTAAAGCCTTATTGCTCTAAACATTTTGTCTCCACCCACACAAAGGTCTTTTTGAGGTCCAGTAGCTCAAAAATATCCTGTCAAGTCTCCACCTATAACTTCAGCTGTCAATAGGATGTTCCTTATCACCACACAGGGCTGTAAAGTGCGACAAATATGCGAAAAAAATTGGTCTGTGCGATGAATAAATGTACCACTGTAGCACTCCTGCGATACAGTTTTGCATGTTCATAACACAGCCGCTTAAAAGTGTGAGAGTGATTGTGCTTGTTTGTGAGTGAGATTGATGGCGCACTGCTATTATACTTGGTAGTTGTAGTCTATTGTGTGATTAAAACTCGTGTCCCGGCTGCATTGAGTCATTTTGTCCAGTGGAGTGGCCAGCAGACATGCTAGATCTGTGACACACACACACACACACACACACACACACACACACACACACACACACACACACACACACACACACACACACACACACACACACACACACACACACACACACACACACACACACACACTATGCTCTAAACTAAAGAAAAGATGCAACTGTTGACAGTATTAGTCTCATAGAGGAGTGTCATGGGTTAGTGCTAGTTTGAAAACAAGAGTTTTTATTTAGTGATCTCTTCCCACAGATCTGTTCTACTCTGATGTGTAAGAGGTATGTTTCTGCACTCTTCCATTTTTAGCAAATAAATAAAACGTTTGTCTAAAAACAATTTTTGTGATGGTTTGTATTTTTTGTGCACTTTATGGAACATAAATGCTTCTTTAAGTGATGAACTCTGGTTTACTGGTACAACATTACTGGTTTTCATACAACTGTGTGGTCTGTGCTACAAAACTTTCAACCTCTGTAGCACCAGTGCTATGCGCAAATAAAGTTTACGTACAGCCCTGCCACATTACTCAACTTTGGATGGCCTCTCATCTCACAATACTTTTTTTTTTTTTTAGTCAGTTCAAATACAAAAACATTTCAGTACAATGCAAAAAAAAAAAAAAAAAAATGGTTGCAAAGCATTGACAATACAGCTCAAAATATTTAACCAGATAAACAAAAATAAAAAATAAACAAACATAAGAACAAATACAAAAATATAAGTATAAAATATCAGGGCAGTTATATGTATTTGAAAAGCTTTAATATTTGTATTGTTTTTATAAGCTTTTTATTTTGTGATCTCATGTTTGAAAGAGTTTCAAAATATATTGTTAGATCAGTGATATAGAAGGCAATATAGGAGGGTTTCTTTTGAGTTATTCTTTTCTTATGAATATAAAATTTTGCCAAAATGATAAAAAGATTAATTATATAATTTTGGTTTTCAGAAAAAAAATGGGTTTTGGAAACAAAGTAAAATGTCACGAGGGTCTAAATTAAGACAATTTTTTGTCATATCTATTTTAAAGTCAGTCCAAAAAGAAATAGAAAAAGGGCAATATAAAAATAAATGTTCAAGGTCTTCAAGTGATGCATTACAAAAAGTGCACTTATCACAAACAGCGTGAATACATCTACTAATGGTTGCATTTACAGGATAGCATCTATGAATAATTCTGTACATTACTTCTTTGACTTTATTAGAAATAATAAACTTATAGGGCTCATCTCACAATACTAAACTAGAATGCTGTAATTCTTAATTATAATCATAATTATAATCCCCGCCTTTTAAATTTGGGAATGAGCTATATTTTAAAAAGCACTATACCAAATCAATATGATCAGTACATTGAATTAACGTTAAGTATTTTATAAATAAAACAATCTAATTGCGTTTGTACTGTGGTTTACTCTTGAAATTCAATATTGTAGCGCTAATATTGTTCAGTCTTGCACTTATTTTTCATTTGTAAGTCACTGGATAAAATAAACTGACTGCTACATGATAGTGATATAAATGCATTTTAAAGATCATAAATTAAAATCATAAGTTTTTTAACTTTAAGAAATTTATATTTAGAACGATGAAGAGAAAAACAATACACTCTCGTTCTGTGCATTCATAAGTAAGTAACCTATTTTTTACAGTCTTATGTAAGTAACATGTGGCTGCCCCCTAGTGGTCGTTGTAAATCATTGCAACAGGACTTTTATTTTATTTAAAGGCCTAATGCCTGTTTTAGTAGTTTACTTCACACATCGCGAACAACCAGTAGACCATCAACAAGCAAGCGAACTCTTCATGTGATCCTGTCAGTTTTCCTTATATGATCGGTTAAACCCGAGATGATTAGAGCAGGTTTGGTGATCAAGAGATTTGCTGCATGGATGATGGTCTTACATTTAACGCTAGTCCATTTTAGATTGGGTAACGTTAGTTTTGTAGCGCAACGGCTAGAATGGGTAATTCGTTCACCCAAGATTGATTAAAATTATTCTGCATGTAGTGGGTTATACATTTGAGATAGTATTATAATTTTGCAATAGCTATATATTAAAGTTAAATTATGTTGGTTGTAGGTTAAGTGGATTAAATTATGTAAATTTCTAGTTTCATAATAAGAGCACTGTGGTCAATGATGATGATGTCACAGATCACGTGTTCTGACGCAAATGAAGTGTGATGCTGCGCGAACCTGAGACCACACTGTGTACTAGATCTGCATACTTTAAAATCAATGGCAAATGTTTAAACTGATCAACTGAGGTAAATATATATTGAAATATAATTCATGCATTTAGACAACGTGCATGATGTGCACAATTCTGCATACATTCAACTGTATTAATGAATTACATAACGTATTGCCATTCCATTCTCTTACAGGAATTTAACTTGTGTAAATACTTACATTTGGGTATCATTAGGTGACATACAGACTAATGCTTAAAATAAATAAAATAAAAGACAATCTAAACCCAAAACCATGATTATGGTTTATTGGTCAAAAGAAAATGAAGACAAAAATATCTTTTAAGACCGTGGTGTTATGATTTTGTTCTCCATTGCAGGAGGCATCTGGTGAGAAACAGTAGTTTTACATCCAAAAGGAAAGCTGAGAAAGAAAACTGTGACATTATTAAAAAAAAATATATTCACTCTCCACCAAAATACAGCAGCATTGTTTATTTTCTCACATATTCTTATTCTTACCCATAAGCATAAGGACATTTATTTAGACTGAACAAAGTCATTCATTTAATTCAGAACCTATTAAATATAACCAGTAGAGATTTTGAACAGAAATGCCACACTCCAGTTTGAAACATTTATGACCATTTATGACTTTGGTGGAGGGTGAATAAGTTGAAACCTTTCCAAAAATCACACAAAACGAACTGACAATCTGAATCTGAACCAGCCCATCAGTCCTCTTAACAGCAGCCGCACATAAACCCAGTAACAGATGGAAGGATTCGGTTTTGTTCAGTCCGACTGTCGTACATGGAGAATCTCAAAAAGTCCCGGTCTAAATGATAGAGCATTTTCTTCCAGTCCTCGATTTTTCTATAACAAAAATATTGGAAGCTATATTTATAAAAACAACACTAATTAATTTCCACCCTAACATCATTGTCTAATAAGTTGTATCAGATTATTATTATTATTATTTTTTTTTTTTTACATTTGGATATGGGTACATCTGAATTTGGCCTGATGACCCGAGGGATTGGTGCGAACTTTCTAGTGTCATTATTAAGAGGATGTGGAAACATCAAATAAAATATTGTGAAGACTTGCTAACACATTGAAAATAGGATAATAGTACAAGGAATACAAAAAAAAAAAAAAAGACAATTACATTCCAAATTGCCAGCAATAATCTTAAAAAGCACATTCATATTAGTAGATGCTTTGGAATGATTTTAGTTTTGCAAAATGCTCAGCTTGTTTCATCGTTTACAATAAATTTGATATTTTAGTCCTTTTTATATCCATCCATTAGCCATGTACAGCTCTCAAAACAATAAATAAGACAGACATTTCTGATTGGTCCTTGTTGAGATATATATATAAAAAAAAAACAATGTATGGAGAGCTCAGAGGTTTTGTTGAAGGTCACTGGAATACCTGCAGAAAATGAGCCCTGAACCTACAAATACACAAACGACACCTCCCAACGAGGCGCCTGGAGAGAAGTAACACTTGAGATCAGTGAAAACATGATGAAACTGCAGTGAAAGTGATGAAAAGTCCAACAGAGACGTCAAAACCTCTGCTTTCGCTTCACATGAACACGATCCACCCTCACACACACACACACACACACACACACACACACACACGAGTCGAGTGAATATTTACATCAGTAATTGACAAACCACACTGATTGAAAAACAAAAAGGTGAAAACAAAAGAATGACAAAAGTGTGATGCATAGAATGGCATAAAATAGATCAGCGATAATCATGTCTGTCTTCATCCCAGAAACCATCAGTTTTCAAGCTCTTTTGAAGTGCAAGACAGACTGTAGTCTCAGGTGTGTGTGTGTGTGTTAGTGTGTTTGCCAAAAGGATGCTAGCACGGTCCCCTTTTGAAGGAGGAGAAATCCAACGCTACAGGTTTCACTCGGGAGAGTGTGTGGTGGTTCAGGAAGAGATCTGTCCGTTCCTCAAATATAAGAGGTCTGTTTTCTTCCTGTGATTGATCTGTTCCACTGCCAGCCTCTCTCTCAGCGTGTGTGTGTGTGTGTGTGGGGGGAGAGAGAGCGCTGTGCCTGTAGGGGAGACGCTCACTGAGCGCGTTCAGAACAGGGCTTTGGATCCATGGTTCTCAAACTCGGACCAGGCGTCGCTCAGCTCCATGAAGATCATTTTAGCGTACTGCTCGTACGGCTGACCTGTGGCCTGAACACCGGAGAGAGAGAGAGAGAATCAAATCAAGTAAGAATCAAATCAAAATGGACCCTATTTATTTTCTTAATGCAGATAACTGGATTTATAGTGAACGATTAATCCTTTAAAACATTTTTTTTACCTTCATAATTGTTAATCAAAATAAGCAACTTTAAACTGCTTCCAGTCAACAGATTAAGAGTAAAACTCGAAATATGCCGAATAAAACTATTATAAGTTAAACTGTTAATTCAGATTTGTATTACTGTTAATGATTAAAAATATATTGCTTAGTATATGAATTATAATTAACAGTGCTTTCATTATTATTTTCTTGACCAAAAACATAAAACACTTGACAAATGGTCATGTCTGAAATGAAAACAAAACTTTTATTATTATTAATTATTGTATTATTATATTGTTTAACACTACAATCAACACATTTCTTTAATTATTGTTTTCTTGACAAAAATAATCATATCTAAAATTAAATGAAAATAATACTTGATTCATATAAATGTATATTTTTATTACTGTCAAAAATGTTAATCCATACAAATTACTTATTCATATATTGCTTAATAATAATCATTAAAATATTGCTTAAAAACAAATAATTTCTTTCTTTATTAGTTCACCCACACATAATATCAGAACAAATGGCATAAATACATAAACAAATAATTAAAATGTATCCATACATGCAATAAATAAAACATTTAAATTGAAGGGGACACTTAATATTCAGAAATGTTATTGATATGACTGCACTGACACTATTGGATGAGAACTGAACTGAGCTGAACGACTTTTTGGGACTTCAGCTTATTCACCGTATCCCCCAGAGTTAGATAAGTCCACACATGCCCTTCTCATCTCCGTACGTGCCGTAACTCTGTCTGACGCACCCACCGCTAGCCTAGCTTAGCACAAAGACTGGAGGTAAACGGCTCCAGCTAGCATACTGCTCCCAATAAGTGACAAAATAACGCCAACATTTTCCTATTTACATGTTGTGATTTGTATAGTCACAGCGTGAACAAATAACAAGGTCACATGAGAAGGCGAAGCACTGCTACTTAGGCAGAGTGATTAGCGCAACACCTGAAAAGCACCGTCAACTTGACTTCCGTCAACAAAACCAAGGTGACTAGCTAGTAGCGAGCAAATCACTCCACAGTGCTTCGCCTTCTGAGAATATAGTTCCCAGTATGTGTACAGTTAGATGATGGCTGTGTCTCATGTGACCTTGTTATTTGTACACACTGTGACTATACAAATCACAACATGTAAATAGGAAAATGTTGGCGTTATTTTGTCACTTACTGGGAGTAGTATGCTAGCTGGAGCCGTTTACCTCCACTCTTTGTGCTAAGCTAGGCTAGCGGTGGGTGCGTCAGACAGAGTTACGGCACGTACGGAGATGAGAAGGGTATGTATGGACTTATCAAACTCTGGGGGATACGGTGAATAAGATAAAGTCCCAAAAAGTTGTCGTGTTCCTTTAAAAAGATTTTCTCCGCCCGTATAGCCTTATCTGTGTCAGCATATTTTTTTGTTCAGAGACCCAGTTTATACGTTTTGATGAAAAAAATTAAACACATTCTCATGCTTTTTGAACATTGCTGTGATGTAAATATCTCATACCTTGTCTGGGTGCACAACAAGCACAGCCTTCCTGTAGACCCTCTTCACCTGGTCAGGTGTGACTAGATCCGCCATGTTGACGGGCCTCCAGCGGGTTTCTCCTTCCCACAGGACTGTGTGCAGTGTGGAGAGCAGAGCCCTGATGTTACGCTCCTTCCCCTCGATCCAATCTAAGATCTAACATACAAACATCATCATCATCATCATCAAGCCCAAAGCACATCCACCAGGAAGTATGTTCTTGAGAAACTGTGCTAAACGCTCATCTGTACCTGAAGTTTGAGAGGGTCCATGTCTTTAGACAGCTCCTGCTTCCTCATCTCAGCAATAGTTCTGGGCGTCTTCCTGTCAGGTTTGGAGCCAAAACCTTGTGTGGACAGAAGATCCTCAAAGTCGTCTTCTTTCACTTTGGGCTTCGGACCTAAAGGACAGAAACAATCTGTACAACAAAAGCAGACAATAACAACCACAACACATTTATGAAATGTATTAGTGCATCATAAACGCACCAAATCGCCCATGACAATTATAGCTCATGTCACTCTATGCATGAAACGCTCTCGCTGCATCCGAAATCACGTTCTCTCGGAGTATCATCATGATCTATATAAGAAGCTCTTTCATAAAGCCGCCTCTCAAGCAGCTCTCAAGGGGAGCGTGCCTATGTTCCCACATCCCTATGTTCCCACAGCCTTATGTTCCATCATTTCCAAGGTTTTTTTTTCTTTCCAAAATTAGGCCCTGTGTTCCCACATTTCCTTTATCATCATTTTGCATCAGATTTTATCCCCATTTCTCCCAATTTGGTAGTCACTTACACTAACCCTAACCTTTTGGTGACTTGGCACTTCCTGCTTAACTAAGTTCGGGGGACGGGGTTAAATGAGAGAACATAGGACTGTGGGAACATATGGTTGCGGGAACATAGGGCTGTGGAAACATAGGGCCTAATTTTCAAAATGTTCAGTAAAAAAAAATATCTTAGAAATGTGGGAACATAGGGCTGTGGGAACATAGGGCTGACCCCCTCTCAAGTACAAACTTGACTTCTTTTTCATGGCTTATTGCGCTTAAACGGTCAAATACATACAAAATTATGTCAAAATGGCAAAAAGTATTCAGGAACATACAGTCAGTTTTGGAATGTAACTGGTTAGAGAAAACACTTGTTGTGTAACAGTGTATTGGATCCGTGCGCACGCTCTTAAAGTGACAGCAGCCTCATAAACCTTCTGCAAAAGACAGAGAAAATCACTCGCTGCTCTGAGTAACTTTTAACTTTAATTGTAAGCATTAATCTGTATGAAATGAAAACTATCCATTGTTATTTTACATTTAGATTACTTTCATTTCTGTGGTATTTTTTTTTCCTGAATGTACTGTTAGACCCACCTGAAAAACTTAAAGCCATGTTTATTTTATCAGCCTCTTTATTTTTATTGTATTTATTTGTGCTATTGTTTGCAATTTCTTTATTTGTTCTTCTTTTATTACTTACTGTTTACTTTTTTTATGTATATATAGCTCAACGATTCAAATTAAATCTTCCTGTGTACATTTACTTAAAGGCACAATATGTAACTTTTTTTGCTTTAAAAATAGCAAAAATCACTATATCTATGTTATATATTTTTTTTACTTGTGTACTTACATTATCCCGACTGTTTCCAACAACTTTCAAACCAGGAGAAATTTGTAATTTAATTCGAGAAACGTCCCGTTTCTTTATTTCCGTTTTGTCGCCGCCAATGCCGTCATATCCGCGTTGTCCCTGGTTTCCGCTCGTGCTGCCATGGCAACCAGAGCTATGAACCAGAGCCGTCTGATATGAACCAAAGCGACTGACGCGGACAACTTTGTAGTTCGCAATGTCTATTTGCACGCTGTTGTTGTTTCGTTCAAACATTACGGACCATGGCAAGCAGACTTTGGATAAAAAAAGGAGAACTAAAACGAGAATCAATATCAGCGCAGTGTTTTTGAGATGCCTAGAGCTCCCATAGACAGTATATAAACGAGAGCTCCACGTCCGAGACTTCGACCGCTCCTACATGTACTTTATTAAACTGGTGAGCACATTTACATAAAACTAATCAAATGTTTTATAGTTCAACAATGATAAAATGTCAGAATATGATCTGTATGTTATTCTAATGTTGATCTTGTTTATTGCTAGTCTCATACAGACAAACTAACACATACATTTCAACACATTTAAATGCAGTTTAGTGTGATAGTGTAATGTTAGACCAAGTGAAACAGCGCTGCGTTACCTCACAAGTTTCATTTGTCTAATAAACTGACCTGTGAGTAGTATATCTGCGTGTAGTTCGGTAGAATGAAATGTCCATATTCCTTTTATATCCGCGGGACTCGCGTCGCGTGTGGAGCTGATAGCTGTCTCTTAGCAATCCTGAACTGCTTCATATCACAGTCATGATAAAAGCATCGATGTATTCAGTCATCCATAAACATTATTAGATCGGTCGGCTTGACGTTGATGACAAGATCCATAATTCTTAGCAAATGTTGCGTCATCAATCTACGCCTTTGTTATTGTAAATAGGTTAGCGACCGCTAGTGGCGAAAAATGCCATACTGTACGTTTAAGACATCAACCACAGTGTTTTGTGAATATTCTCCAAAAATGTGTGTGTGTGTTTAGGCTCGTATCCGAAGTCCATTAGCTTCTCGACATTCGGCTCTGACTTGAGAACGCACACAGAACGCCTAATCAAAATTTTGGCCTAAAAGCCAAAATCGAAAATCAATTACGGCAGCAAAATCACAAACTGGACTTTGAGTGCGGTCCAAAGCAGCGAGAAGGCAAGCTTTCTGCAAATAACAAGGTGATGTAGCTCAAGAGCCTGATATACTTCAAGTGAAATCGAAGAATAAACTGTGGTTTGCCATCATTTTGAGCAAAATCACACCAATTTTTTTGGAAAAGTTCGCTCTAGCTGGTAAATACCTTCAAACTACCATTGCTCTGTGGCGATTATGTAATAGATAGGTGTGGCTCTGAGGCTCCGCCTTCTTTGACGTGGAAATCTTTTCCAGTTCATTATTCTGGTTCAGTCCGTCAAGGTCAGACACCCACAAGTAAAAACACTGGAGAGCTGCTTTATAGTAGAAACTGAGGTTGTTATTCTAATTGAAAGCGACACCATTTTATGATCTGTTATGATCAGATGCTTTCTCACCGCTGTCACAGAAACAACCAACATCGTATTTACATAAAGAGTTCACAGGCAAATTTGTTTTATGTATTTCCCTGGCGTCGAAATCAGGCACATATAAATGTCAGGAAACACGATTCCTGGTAGCATGTAAATATCCATGGATCACTGGATCTTTGGTAAGTTGTAAGGAACACTATCAATCTAACCTTTAGTTTAGACTGATTATCATTTGTTTTACTCGCATTTTCGGGTCATGCAGCAGCTCTTTTGCTACTCAGTATGGCTGAGGGTGCGTGTTCCTGCGGTAAAGAGATGTCAGTGCATACCCTATACCACTGCTAAGGCGTTTCAAACTTCTTTTTATCCCTAAGCGAAGAACAAAAAATAACTTCCTAATGAGTATATCGGGGCCTTAAGTCACGGAAATAATGGCAGGACTACAAACGAGGCGTTTCAGGCATTCACATCTTTTGCCATGGACTTTGTAACTTTGTAGAAACATGCACAGACAGCTGTATTACACAAGATCAAATATTCTTTGCTCAAACAATTATTAGAAATGGCATAATTTCAAATTTGCAACTTTCATGCTTTTGTTCAGAAGCCTTACCAAAGGACGGCCCACGGATCCCCCTCTCTTCTCGGCCACCGATCACACTGAAGCTGGGGACGTAGTTTGGTTTAGCGGGTTGGGGAACAGGTTTGGAGGGCTGGGTTTGCTGCCTGGATGCTGAGTTTAGAGGCATCCAGGGTTTGTTCGGGCCAGATGAGGGCCGGGGGTTCTGCTGCCACTGCTGACTTGAGTTCTTTGGGCCACCAGCAGAGGGCGCCGCTTTATAACCTGGACCAGAGAAACCAGTGCTGGACGAGCCTAAACACAAATCAGTGTTAGTTACATGATATGAGTGACATATGACAAACACAACACTGACATTTAATACAGAAAAACATACCAGGTAGTGTTGAGGGCAGGTTGCCCAGGTCTGCGAAGGGGTCAAAGCTCTGAGATTTGGCCTTGGAGAAAGAGGAGAGTCCTGAGGCTGCACAAAGAAAGATGGGTTCAAAAATAAACTTTTTAAACACTTTATGGGCTGCTATGACTGGATTATGAGTATTCTAACAACTAACCAGAAAATCGAATTAGCTGATTGACCGGTAAACATAGGAAGTGTTTGACTGTATGAACAAGGTTATTGTTACATTTAATGGTAACACTTTACAGTAAGGTTTCATTTGTTAAAATTCTTTAAATACATTAGTTAACATGAACTAACAATGAAATCTATTTCTATTATCTAGCATTTATTCATCTTAATGTTAATCTCAATTTTAACCCGGTGTTTTTGAAAAAAGTTGCCAGCCACCGACAGCATTTTTGATAATTTTCACAAAAATGTCATGGCCCCCAGAATATTTTGTTGTATATCTGAACATGCAATAAATATATCAAAGTGCTTGAAAAAAAAAAAAAAAAATCTAGCTTGCATTCTTTTTTTATCAACACTTGATAAAAAAAAAATCAACATTTTGAGCAAAAAGCTGAGACAAACAAGTTTTTGTCAAAGGCTACATTCAGTTTGGATTCAGAACGATGATTAAATCATACAGTAAGTGAATGTAGAATTAATGAGCTCAATGGAGACTTTGTCATGGCTTTTCCCTGTGCATTACTTTTTTCTGTTTTTGTGGATTTTAACTCTTTCCCTGCCAGGGTTTTTTAAAACATTGCCAGCCACCGCCAGCATTTTCCATCATATTCACACAATTGTCATGGCCCCCAGAACATTATGTTGAATGAATATATGAACATGCAATATATAAAAACAAAAAAAGAACATAGCCTCTGCTTTTTATTCTAGCTTCATGCATTCTTTTTTTTTTTTTTTTAATCAACACTTGAATGTGGGCAAGTTTCATAAAAAAAAAAAAAAAATAAAATAAAAAAAAGCAACATTTTGAGCAAAAAGCATAAAAACACACACGTGTGGATCGGATTCAGATCGATGATCAAAACACAGATGGAGTAGATCGAGTCTATCAACACCCCAAAGCGTCACAGTCCTATAGCTTATCCTGGGTCAACATTTCATTGGTAACATTAGGCAGTTTTGATTTATATGCTGTTTAATGCTGATGATCATATTTTACATATGCATCTGCTTACATATGATATCGCTTGTTTCTGCTTCTTCACAAGTCTTTTGAGCAGGAGATTCCGTATTATTTCAGAAGACGCGTAATAGCGCCCCCTACCGTATAACAGTTACAACACGGAAAGCAGGAAATTTCCGTCAATGGCGGGGAAACATTGTTTCAAATGACGGAAAATGGCAATGGTGGGGAAAGAGTCAAAGATCAAAAGTTATTACTGTTACCAATACCAACATGAACAAGTCAATTTTTTATTAACTCACATAGACAAAGTTTAATAAATGCAGTAAAATATATTTGTTAGTTAAAGTCTCCATGAAATCAAACTAGAAAATGTATATTTTTCATGGAATATTGCAGTGTTTATTATAAATGCTTTATCTGTCAACATGTTTATTTAAAAAAAATTCATATGCCCTCGTAATCTTTTATCAAAATAACGAACAACTCTTCTCTGATGACACGTTTACTGGCGTGAGGGCGGGACAACCTGTCACTCACATGAGATCCACCAATAGCAAACCACAACCATCCAATCAACCACCCCATGAGCAAAGTCAAGTCCCTACATCATTCGAGAAGCTGTTTTACTCGGATATACATCAATAGGGAAGAAAAAACAATAGGCAACTTCCGTTTCATGCTGATATTATTGTTAGTTAATGCATTAACTAAAGTTAACAAACTAGTCTGCTGTAAAGCGTTACCAACTTAACCAAGTAACTGTTCTGACTGATTTAAGGTCTGGTTATCTGAATGAAAGAATGATTGAATGTTTGACTACCACTCATAGTAGGTTTGCTGGCAGCGGTGGTCATGTTAATAGTCGTGCTGGTTCCACCTGTGGTCCAGTTGTCCCACCCACCTAACAGGTCAGGCTGACTCGCTGATGATGTCATCTTCGGAGTCTCGCTTGCTAACTTATCTGGCAAAATATTTTATAAATATTAATTTTATGAAATATTTTATGAAAGACACTTTCAGACACCCTGACATTTACTTTAAAAACACCAAAGAACTTAAACTAATGTTTATTTATACTTAAAATAGTAAAAAAAGAAAGAAAAAAGATCAGCTTTAAAAGGGATAGTTCACCCAAAAATGTATTTATTTTTGGGTGAACTATCCCTTTTAACTCAAAACAAACATTGCTCTTAATAACCACAACTTTTTTGTCCTTTTTTAAAATAATAAAACAATGATTTGGTAACACTTTACAATAAGGCCTCATTTGTTAACATTATTTAATGTATTATCTAACATGAACTAACCGTGAGCAATACAAATGTTACTGTATTTATTCATCTTTGTTAATTAATAAAAATCCAGCTGTTGTTCATTGTTTGTTCATGTTAGTTCACAGTGCACTAACTAATGTTAACAAATACAAACATTTGATTTTAATAATGTATTAGTAAATGTTGAAATTAATAGTAACTAAGATTAATAAATGCTGTAGAAGTATTGTTCATTTTTAGTTCATGTTAACTAAAGTAATTAGCTAATGTTAACTAATGAAACCTTATTGTAAAGTGGTACCAATGATTTATTAGTACAGTACTTTGATTCATTTGTAAGTCGGAGCAGAACTCACTGAGGTTAAAGAGGCTGGAGTTGGATGCAGGAGGCGGAGCTTTGAACCCACTACTTCCACTGTCTGACCCCAAGAGGTCACCAAACAGATCTGACCCTGAAGATGCTGACCCCACACCAAAGGGGTCAAAGAAGTCTACAGAAAGAAAAATGAAAAAATTAAACAAATATTTTTAACATTATTAATATTAATAATTAAAATATCAAAGAACATGTCTGGGTGATATTTACCCAAACATCAAAATATTTTATTTTATTTTATTTTGCATTAAAGAAAAGAGCTAATTTTGGTCAAATTATTTTTATTTATTTTTAAATTAAATTAGTGTTCAGTGGATCTGCTATTTTCATTATAATCATTGATGATTCTCATTTTTGTAATACAATGAAAATAATACTATGGCAATATTTCATCATTATCTATAATAATTGTTCTAATATTTCATCATTTTCATCATTAATATTCATCATTATCTACAATTAAATTAAATGTAATTTAAATAAATGTAATTAAATTTAATGCTGATGTTGTTGCTTTTTCCCATCCTGTATGTATAATAAGAAAACAAATAAATTACAAATAAAAAAAAATTAATCAGCATAATACATAAAAGACTAGGTACAAATTCATACAATTTTATAAAAATGTATAAATACAATCTATACACTTTTTATCATTACAGTAATGAGAATTTGAGAGGAAAATGAATCAATTAGCTGTCAGGAAAATTTTTCATAATGCCAAAAATAATATTGTTCCTAAAACAGGCTTCATTTTCTTTAACCAAAATATACATTTCTTTAGATTTTTGACTTTCATCTTTAATCTTTATTATCTACATTTATTATTATAGGTGAATCATGCCTTCCAGGAGTCAAACTTGCAATCTTTTGGTACTGAACACTCTTTTTAAACACTCTTGCAGGAAATCTCTTCTACCTTTATTAGCCGTTGGTGCCGGTTGGCTGGACGTGTTGGGGAAGAACAGATCTTCTCCTGTACCTTCTCCGATCAGGTCATCTGTGGTAGCTGGAGGCGCAGCGTTGGATGGAGGGGCGAACAGATCGTTTAGTAAATCACTGTTACTAGCAGAACTTTTCAAACCCGTCACCACAGAAATGTTCTCGGCCGAAAGACAGGGGTCAGAGTTCAGGCCGAGCAGGTCCTCTGTGTCGGGCTGGGGGTCAGGCGGTGTGGTTGTGAAATCCGCCTCGAAGAGCGGTTCACTGGTGTCACGTGACAGAGTCCCATCAATGGGGGCGGAGTAAGACACTGACTCCTCCTCCGAGCCGCCACTCAAGTCCTCCTGGTCATCCAATTGGCTGTCAGAGCGATCGAACTGCTGACTGCCATCTGCAAATACACCAGAATACAGTACATAAACAGTCCATGGAACATGCCACTTCCGTTAGTTTGTCGGTTAAACGTATGGAAGTAAAATAATGTCAGATGTTTTTGAAATAAAAAAGCCTGTTGAATTTCACTACTTGAAAAAATAGGCATTGCATTAACCATGCTTGCATTTTAATACATTGTATTTTTAGGGCTTGCATTTTTATGGGCTGAAATTCAACATGGTTGAATATTTAAGCTGTGAATATTTCAATTAAAAACATTTCATATTTCACTTCCAAAATATTCAAACTGTTTAAAAATACAACCTATAATATTCAACAGGCAATTTTCGGTCCATTTTATTTCGCTTTGCAAATTCGCTTCCACAAATTCAGTGGTTCAAATTCGACAGGAAATTCAACATTGACATCCAGGAACTGCAGGAAAAGCAATAGATTGCCGAGCATACTCTCCATCTGCTGTTAGTCAACCTCACCAGCAGGGGGTTCAAGCGCGTGTTGTTGACGAAGACCAGCAACAGTTAGAGCAAGCCATTCATTTATAAAACTCATTTACAGCAATGTAAGTGTATTTGTGATTATTATGACGGCGGTTTTATGTTAAATTCAGTGTTTTCATGGTTACTTTTCCTGTGTAGCCTACATGCATCTTTCTCTACCGTGAACGAGATTATAATGTTATTCCCCGATGCGGATGTACAGATCCAATGTTACATTTTTGAGGTTGACATATATTTCTCTTGGTTGTTTAGTTGCCTTAACTTTATATTGCGCCGATGTGCTGCATGCAGGCTATTAGGGTTTCCCTCAATACTTCAGGATTCCCCTGCTGAACATATAAAACGCTTAGAGTAGCTTAATGGACTAATTACAGTGATATAAAAGACCAAACTCGCAGGCAAGCAGATGGACTCAGAATAACGCGCAAAGCTTAATGCTGAGCGTTTCCCAGTGATAGACTGGCTCAAAGTTGGCTTGACGCATAGACGGTTTGACGTTGGATATTCGCACATTTAGGGACCGTCTCTAAAGTGCATACGACTTTGGTATACACGTTTCTAACTTCGATAGCATTTGAATAGAACGACTTACAGTCATAACCAACTGTAAAGTGTTCATGTAGTGTCAGACATAATGCGCACCCTTTGGATTTTTTATATTTATTCAAATAAATATAAGTTTGCTACTGAAGTTAGAAACGTGTATGCCAATGTTTTATGCAACTTTAGAGACGGTCCCTAAATGTGCGAATGTCCAATGTCAAGCCAATTTTATATTTAGTCATTTAGCAGACGCTTTTATCCAAAGCGATAGCCTACAGCCTACTTCCCAAATAAGTTGCGAGTTTGGTCTTTTATATCACTGTATTAGTCCATTAAGCTACGTTAAGCGTTTTGTCCCAACGGAAGGGGAATCCTTGAGTATGAGGTATTGAGGGAAACCGTTCATAGAGAAAGCTGATAACATGTAGGCTACACAGGGAAAGTAACAATGAAGTTATTGAATGAAACATAAACACAGCTTTTGTGTGTTTATCATCTTTTCCACATATATACTGACACAGATAATCATTTTCATTTTATGAATGAATTGCTTGCTCTAACTTGCTGGTCTTCGTCAACAACACGCGCTTGAACCCCCTGCTGGTGAGGTTGACTAACAGCAGATGGAGAGTATGCTCGGCAATCTACTGCTTTTCCTGCAGCTCCTGGATGTCAATGTTGAATTTACTGTCGAATTTGAACCACTGAATTTGTGGAAGCGAATTTGCAAAGCGAAATAAAATGGACCGAAAATTGCCTGTTGAATATTATAGGTTGTATTTTTAAACAGTTTGAATATTTTGGAAGTGAAATATGAAAGGTGAATATGGATTATTGAATTTTTAATAATGAAAATGTGTTTGAAATGTTTTTAATTGAAATATTCACAGCTTAAATATTCAACCATGTTGAATTTCAGCCCATAAAAATGCAAGCCCTAAAAATACAATGCATCAGAATGCAAGCATGGTTAATGCAATGCCTATTTTTTCAAGTAGTGAAATTCAACAGGCTTTTTTATTTCAAAAACATTTGACATTATTTTACTTCCATATAAACGGTCAAATTGCAATTGAGTAAATTGCAATCAAGGATTTTTTAAAATAGAGTATTTAATCAAGGAATCATGACATCCCTAATTTTAACATTTAAAAAGTTACATACTTCCCCTTTAATGTGCAGAGGCAGCAAACAATCAGGGGGGAAATGTGTATGGATTTTGTGTTCTTATTAACTAAACGTGTTATAAATGTGCTGTATACCTTCCCAGTCAAGCATCTGGAAGAAGCTGTTGGCGTTGGTGTCAGTGCTTTGAGGAGAAGGGGAATCTGGTTCGGTCTGTGGCCCTTCAGGCGAATGCTCCGGCTGAGGAGGTTCAGAGGCGTAGCAGGCTGTTGAACCAGGCTGACGTGGAAGCTCTGGTTTACCTGATCAACCGAAAAGAGTAAGAAAAAAAAAATCAAGGTTAAAACTAATATGAAAAGTATAACATCATAATGCAGACGAAAAAACAAGAATGCAGGGTATCTGAGAGCTGTAAGTCCCACTGAAGTTCCTTGAAGTGTTATTCAGTGTTGATGTAATTTCCACTGAAACAGGAAGACCCTGTAGAACTGTTACTACAGCAAAACAGTGATCATCATCATGCTGAGGAAGTGCAGTTTGAAAAATGAGTCATTTATGTTGCTGCATTGCACTGGTGTCTCTTTTTCTAATGCCGAGTCTGTCTAACCGTATCTCCTCTATATCCCTTTAAAATACAACATTCTTGGTAGAAACCAAAAAGGTCCGATATGTTTTGTGGTCTGTGCCGACTCACGCATATGATCCGTTCTGTGCTGTCGTGTCTCTGGACCAGAGCTCAGTGTGTGTGCGCTGCAGCGGTTCACGTGACACTGATGCAAAACCAGACTTCATTCGTCTGAATCGTTCCCTATCCCCTATAGAGTGCACTATGTGCCATTCACCATGTAGAAAATAGTAAATGTGTAAACAAGTGAACAATTTTAGCCGCAGCGTCTATTTATAATGTGGACACTTTAGATTCTAAAGAGCATTTGATTGGACAGAAAATCTGGTGTAGGTGTATCCAACATACTGATACACACATTCTTTCTCAACTGTGCACATTTATTTAAGACTGTTACGTGAATACTCTCACAAAAGGCATTTTGACATATATGTGAAGTCGATTAGCTTATCCGTGTTCGGCTCTGACTCGAGCGTGCACACAGAACGCCTCCTGGGGAACAGTGTCTCTTTTGAGGCTTAATATGCTTTTAACAGCACAGTTCAATATCAAACACGTCCCGCAGTTGAGCAACAGTACACTGTATTTTACCACACTCACTTATTTGGGTGATTTAGATGTTAAGTTTGGGCTTTTAGGGAGGAACGAAAGCACACCGCTGTGAAGGAAAGGAAGGTGCGCTGGACAGAATGCAGCAGCGGAACGATAATCGTTTTACCTCGATAACCTTGTTTTCATAATCATTGGAAGCCAAAATCGAAAATCAATTACGATTAATCACACAGCACTAGTTTACTGTGTATCCAAAATAGCAATAATATCCAGAAAAAAAAGATTTTATGCATAATACGGTACGTTTAATTATAATCCCGAACTATATCAGGACTCTTATTTTGAAATGTCTATGTTTTACTACTTCCAGCTGCTCATTCAAATAGACGAGGGAAAAAAATTATGCACTCTTACAACCATCTGCAACAAATTACAATATAAACACCATAAAGTAAACATTGCCATAATTCATCAACAGTAGATCAGCAATGACTCCCAATCATTTTAATTAATTCATTGCATTTTGAAGATACATAACTTACATTAGGCCGTACCGTGATTCCAGTTTTTCCATGCCCAAATTTAGCACGTCCTAAAATATTTAAGACATTTGCTATACCATTTAAGATATTTAAGACTGTTTATGATCTTAAATTTGAGCAAAATGAATTTAAGACATCTCAAGACTTAAGGACCATAAATAGCTCTTATAAAAACATATGAGAACCCTGAAGAATCATGAAAAAAATCCTAACAAAATAAAGAGAAAACTCACCAAATTTTGTCAGGATCTCTTGCTGTTCATCTCGGCTGGAGAAAAGGATCTTGGGATTAAGTCCTTTTGTGGCAAAGTTTTCCCAGGGCGTAGTCTTGTTGCTAGGGCGATCCTGAGGCTCCACCTCCACATTTACTTGTACCTGGAAGAGGTCAGGGTATTTCTCTTGGATGTCACACGCATCGAGATCATATCTGCAAATACATACAGCATCATCATTTAGACATAAAACCGAAAGCGAAACTGATATGAGATCATTATAAGAGTAATCTGAAACTTACTTCGCAAATTTGACAGTGGAGGCGTTTCTGGGCACAAAGCCTGTATGGAACTGAATCTGAAACACCTTCATGGAAGCCATCTGCAAAAAACATTATGGTGCCTTAAAATGGGTGGGATAAATGCGGTACCATTTGTTAAAGACGCAGAATGGTTATTTTTTATTTATTTACTTTTATTTTAATTTGATTTATTTATTATAATTATAACTTAATACATTTCTTCCAAGGCAGTTTGCTCTGGGTTAGTCGGGGAGAGATTAAAAATGTAAAGAGTACTGTGTCTGTACAAATAGTTAAATTCTTTCTTGTAAATAAAAAACAATTTAAAAAATGTGCAATGGTGTGTTTGTCTTTGATTTGCTCAAATCGTCAGTGAAGGTCCAACTATTGTTCTTACGTTGCCGTAATATCATAATCATGCCGTTGATCAGTCCAACTGATCAGTAACTCCATTTAATTTGCATTTGTTCATATTTCAGATCTTGTACTGGGAGAATATACACAAATATTGCCACTTGTCTTACTTTGGCTTGCAGGCGTCCGCCCAGCGTGGAGCGCGCGTGATAAATAACTATCACGACGTCACCCTGCACGGTTATATTCAGAGGAATCTCCGCTCGCACGTCCTCCATCTTAAAATCCCTGCAGAAACGGCATTAGTTAGAGATGAAGACGCTGGGAACATGATAATCACAGTGTGGAAGTGACCTACTTCATTCTATCATACTCCTGTGAAGTGGTTGCGATGCGCTCGTCACCAACATAAACCTCACAGAACGGCCGGCAGCCGTTTCGCTGCTTATTAAAGAGTGGCACGGGTGTCATGGCGACAGAGCGGATGGTTATAGGCTTGCTGTGGGGGATTATGGGCTCCTCTGCCATCATATCACACATGTATTCAATATACCTACAACAACAACAACAACAGTCACTGGTTAATGCAATCCGTTAACACACAGTTATGACATAACCGGTGTGTTTAAAAGAAGTCTCTTATGCTCACCAAGGATGTATTTATTTGATCAAAAATACTGTAGGACAGTATTATTTTATTGCACTGTAATATGATGATTTGGTGCTCAACTGATATCAATTATTATTAGTGCTTAATTATTAATAATGAAAATAATATTTTTTTTTGTTGCTTAATATTTGTGAAAACCTTGATCATATCAGCATATTAGAACGATTTCTGAAGGATCATGTAACACTAACGACTGCAGTAAAATTCAGCTTTGCATCACAGGAATTAATTATATTTTTAAAATATATGGTTACACTTTATTTTAAGGTGTCTTTGTTACACAGTAATTATATATTTAAGTACTGAGTAATATTAAGTAAATACATTAGGTCAGGATTAGGGTTTAGTTTAGGGTTGGATGCATGTAATTATGCATAATTTACTGTTTTTACTATAGTAACTGCATGTAACATGTAACAATGTCACTGTAAAAAATAAAAGTGTTACCAAATATATTAACATAGAAAAAAGCTTATTTTAAATGGTAATAATATTTCACACTATTATTGTTTTTACTGCATCTCTAATCCAATAAATGCAGCCATGGTGAGCAAAAGAGACTTCTTTCAAAAACATAAAACTTAATTATTCCAAATTTTTGACCGGTAGTGTAAATCTACAGCTGAACAACTACACATTCGGTTCTTGAGCCAAAACGCTATTTAAGTGAACCAGGGGTTTTAAAAAAGCAATAGTGAACATTTTAAAATGTAAAGTAACGGTGATGATTGCTTAGCAAGCACCAATAACAACCTGCAAAATCATCATGGTTCATCATCTGACATGTAAGGTTCTGGGATGAGAAGTCTGACCTCGCTCTAATGAACAGCGAAAACTGAGATCATTACGATCTTTGCTGTGAACCCCACATCCTCACAAGCAGATCTCACACATAAGGAGATATCATGCTTGAAATATGTACAAAAATGTGTGTTGCTGTAAGCTGCTTAAAAGTGTCCGTTTCAACTTTTAATCCTTTTAATCCACAAATTGAATTGATTTTCTGTACATAAATACAAAAGCTCAACTTATATTTAACCTCGGAGCCAGTGTTGTTACTGTCAGTGCTATTTTAGTATTAATTATATACTTTTGTAGTTTTTGTTAATATTTAGAATTTTATTTGAATTAGATTGAATTATTTTGATTTTAGTTCAAGTTTTAGTCATTTTATTGTTTTTTTAACCATTTTATTAGTTTATTTTTAATAAATGTGTCTATAAAGTTTGTTATTTTAGTACTTCAACTTAAACTTGGCAAATAGATGAAATATAAGTTTAATGTTTTTGTTTTTATATTTATTTAATGTAATGAAAATGTTTTATTATGGTATTAGTTTTATTTAATGATAATAACCCTGGTTATTGTTAACTAAAACTATAAAAAATAGTTTTTGTTAACTGAAATATTAGACACCATTAGATATCACATGAAATATCAGATATCAGTTAAAATATAGAAATCCGATGAACAAAAATGTTGCCTTGGCAACTAACTTAAACAAGTACTAAAATTACTAAAACTAATTAAAGCTAAAAAAAATAAATAAAAAATAATTAAATTACAAAAGCACATGCAATTATTAAAACCTTAACTAAAACTGAAAATATAAAAATTAAAGTAAAATATTTTTTTTTGACAAATACAATAATAGTATAAAATAATACTAAATAACACTGCCTGGGATACTCTTTTAATGGCAGCTCAATGCTCTGGTTCTAGTGAGCAACAGAACTGTTCAAGGTTGTGTCACTTCCTTTACATCTAGCACATTCACACTTGGTTAAGGTCAAAAGAGTCGCATGAGCTTGCGAAGTTCGGCAGAAGCTCTTGGCGAGCCGAAGAACAGTTGTGGAAGGAATCGACCTCAGCACCAAAGAACGGTCACACTTGCGGCTCACTGCTCATGTTCATGTGTCTGAGCTGCTGAACTAATCCATTTCTGTTCTAGAACAACCTGTCCTGACATTTTGGTGTGCGGTGTGTCTTACTTCAAAGGAACAAAGAGAGAAAAAGAGAAGAGGTTGTTACCGCTTGTGTGAGGGCGAGATGCCCGGTGGACATCGCTTCATGCTGAACATGTACACTGCAGCCTCGGCCGTAGAGAACAGACGACAGAAACAGAGGAACGCACAAACCACCACAGCCGACGCTGCCCGCCCATCCTGCATACAAAAACACAAACACAATATGAAGATGACACTAGTACAACTAGTGCTTTTATTCGGACTAGTAACAACGTCAATCAGAATGAAAAGGCTAAATCCCAAAAATTTCATTCAGATTATAAGGAGTGGTTTAAACCCTTCCGAATCCAATCGAGAGGACATGAACTCTTGATCGGGTTGAAAAGCGAAACTGGAAAGCACTGCGCATGTAAAATGCCGTAGAAATGCCGTATGACACACTGAAGTTGTTGAATGAAGTGTTATAAATGACTGTCGTGTCATTCTAAAATTCTCCTTCCACTCATCGTCTGTGAAGTGGAGCAGGACAACGTCCCACCAGTTTCGGGCGTTTTTACTGCTTGATAAATAATAAGCAGCACGGCACAACGGTTCATGTGCTTGAGTCTCCTAATTAGGACCCGAAATAGATAAATATTAAGGCTGCTCTTTTCAAAACAAAGAAAAGAAGCAATGTAGGAGAACGGTTAGTATGCACAAACAGCGGGAAAGTGTGTATATTCGTGCAGTGCGCGCATGTCACAAAAAAAAAAAATCAGATTTGAAGCTTGTGACATATAAACGCACAGCACACATCAACCCGATCACTTTATTTAGCGTTCATGTAAACACTACGTTCGGATTCATCAATAAGAATCAATCAGTTGATTAATCAGTCAGAATGAACAAAAGGTTTTCATGTAAACGTAGCTAGTAATATTGGTGGAAAAGAGCCGTGTGTGTGTGTGTGTGTGTGTGTGTGTGTGTGTGTGTGTGTGTGTGTGTGTGTGTGTGCTCACCAGGCAATGTACGATGCAGATGTTCCTCTGGTCCTGTTTGAGCCATTGATGCATGTTCTTACATATACTGTACAAGTTCTTCAGAGTAGGAGCTCGTCTAGGTTGCCATCCACACTCTGATACCTGCACACACAACACAATTATGAGTTTCATCAAGTACAGTACGGCACAGAAAACAATTACAATATGTGTAGACAATAGAAAGACTAGACACCATATTTAAAAGTGAAGGGTTTAATTACCTTGCCAATAACATCACCAAAAGAACTGAATTTAGCCCAGCCACAAACTTATGCCATTGGTTGAATCAATGTTGCGTCTATCTAGCCTTGTTTTCATATTTATCAAATTAAGTATGGCATCAACTCTGGATTTTTTTTTTTTTTTTGCATTATATTTATTTACTATTATAGTATTTATTGATATTTAAAAAAAATAATTCATATTATTTTTATTTTCCTATTTTAGGTTTCCTTTTAATATTTTGGGCTTTTGTCATTTTCATTAGTTTTTTTTAAATGTATTTCTATTTAGCTTATTCCAGTTTTAGGTTTAATAATAATTTAACTTAAAGGTAGGGTAGGCAATTTCAGAGCGGCTAGCAATAGCAAGCTAGCTTTGAAAGCATTGATCCCACCCTCCCTTCAGAGCGCCTCCAAAGACACACCTCCTCCGAAAACTATGAACACACACAGCAGAGTCTGCAAAGCGTCACGAGAGACGACGTTTAATTACCTCATGTCTAAAAGCTCATCGTGTGATGTCTGCGCGAGCAGGTGCGCGGAGGTATGGAAATACATAAGCTGACAGGTAGGTAGGACATCGTATTACACTGACATTTTTCGGCCCAGAGAAGATATATATATATACATGTTTTAATATTTAGACCACTTTTATTATTAATTGCTATCAGGATGTGAAGAGAATTTCAACTAGTATAACAAAGCGTTTATAAAACAAATTGCCTACCCTACCATTAAACTTACTTATTCAGTTAGTTGCCAATGCAACATTTAAAGTTTTTATTAAAATTTTTGAAATGCAAGTTTTTCATAAATTTTTTATATTTTACTAAATAAAATGATTTTTAATAGCTTTAGTTTTATTTACAACACTGGTTTCATGATATTTGGAAAGACGACAAATCACTGTAATTCGTTAATCATTTGCATTTGAGAAAATCTAAATGCTTTGCTATCGTCTCTCACCCTGTTGTGAAACCTGGCCGGTCTATAGGAGCGTTTGGAGAGGTTGTAAACTGCATAATGACCCGCATGTCGAGAATCCAGGAACAGACGCACGTCCTCAATGTTATTCTTAATGGCAGATTCAACTCCTTCAGCTGGGAAAGACATGACTGCAAAAACACACAAAGAGACAAGAAATTAACTTTACACCATTAGGGTTAAGACATCCAACATGAATCTAAAGTCCTATTGCACGGGTGAGTGTACCTGCTATTCTGGAGGTGATGTAGGACAGGTCCAGGTCTCCCTTAGCATAACTGAGACAGGATAGGACACATGTGTGAACACAACAGCAAAGCAAGAAGAACATCTAGATTACAGGCAGAAAAACTGTCAAGAGGAATACGAGTCATCAAACTTTAGGACACTTTCGTGGAAATATGGGACTAAAAAAAGAAGCAAAGACAACAGTTAAAGGGATAGTTCACCCAAAAAGAAAAACTAACTTACATTGAGTCTGTTACACTACCGTTCCAAATTTGGGGTCAGTAAGATTTTTTTGGGGGGGAAAGAAATTAATGCTTTTATTCAGCAAGGATGCAAGACAGTAGACATTTACAAAAGATTTTTATTTAAAATTAATGATGTTCTTTCTAACTTTCTATCCATCAAATAAATCCTAAAATAAAAAAACAAAACAAAAAAAAAAACAGAAATATTAAGCAGCACAACTGTTTTCAACATTGATAATAAAAATAAATGTTTCTTGAGCATATAATCATGTGATGCTGAAGACTGGAGTAAATTCAGTTTTGATCACAGGAATAAATTACATTTAAAATATATTAAAAAAGAAAACAGTTTTTTTTTTTTATAATATTTAATAATCCTACTGTTTTTACAATCAAGTAAAAGTAGACTTTGTGAGAATAAAACACTTCTTTCACAAACATTAAAAAAATATTACCAACCCCACACTTTTTGAAGGTACTATATAGATCTTATGCACCAGAGAAACATCTTTAAAATTTTGTGTTTGAACTTCAGTTTTTGCGCTAGCTCTGTATATTTCTATGGCATCGCTGTCGAAGAGTAAAATTAGCTGGAGAAGAGGATTTACTTATTGTAGAGTTAACGTAAGTTATCATGAGCATTGTAATGTTTAAGTGGATGTCATATCAAATGTCAGTAGACCAGGAAGATATTAAAATGAGCGGTTCATTCATAAATCCATAAGATCTTACCGTCATGCTGTGGAAATACAAAGCGGAAGACGTAACACAAAAAGCGCAGCGCTGAAAAGGGGCGGGACTACACAAGGTCTTTGTTTATATATAAATATAGAAGAATTTGAATATACCATGATATAGTATGGAATGAAGTGAACTATTCCTTTAATGTCATTTCAATGTAGCATTCATACATATGTATTTAGTAGGCAAGCTGTTCAAACTTTTAAGAAACTAGTGCTGATGGGAGGAGACTGTGGTTATGAACGAACAGCATACAAAGCCATGAGATGAAGATGGAGTGAAGTTCACACAACATCTCTGCACATACACACGTTTAACGCTAAACACAGACACACAGGCGCTGTCCCATAGTTACCTGGAGCTGAAAGGGGTTGGTGATTTGAGACCGAGAAATGTGATTCAGGAACAAAATGAACAAAACAAGACAATGAACAAAACAAGGAAATTAAAGCAAATTGGGCAAACTGAGGAGAAAATAAACACGACAGACTTTGTGGGGATGATAGGGGGATAATTATTAAACATGATCAATAAATGCAAACGGATTATGGAGGGGAATTTATGATCTGGTAGATCAGTGTGTGTCATAAACAAAACCCTGATTGAGTTTACCAAGAGATTAACATCCAGTCACTACAATTAGACAGATCAAATTTACCTTCTGATGATCAAATCAACATGAACTCAGAAATGACCTATTTACTTTTATGAATGTCCTTCGTTTTTATCAAGTATGAAGCATAAGCATTTGTTATTCTACAGAAGAACATACAAAAGCAGCGCTCCGGAAAAAATTCATACGAATCAATTATTCATAAAATCTGATATCATGCATCACACGTTCATTGTAGAGGAATAATTCTGCAGCACGCATTTGAATGAGGTAATATCTGATGAAACCACAACAACATTTTAAAATGTCTTTTTGCTATTATTTTTTTGATATCGCTGACTAAAACTACAACTACATTAACGTTTTCGTTAACTGAATTAAAATATAAATATTACATGAAAAACGAAAGTTAGAAATGGGAGGCTGGAACACACTAAAATCTTATCAGATTTTCAAAATGTGAGAGTCAAATGCGATTTTAGACTAAACATGCAAGATGACGGACAAGACAATATGGCGATAAGTGTTTGGACTGCTTTTTCACAAAAAAAAATTTCAGAAAAAAGAAAAAGTTTTGGATAAAAGGCGTGGATATTGTTAAGCTTCCCTCAACTCGCTTTCTGATTAGTTATCGTTTCGTGGAAACTTCTACAGAGTGTGTGTGCGTTTGTCCAAGGCGCTCCCCCAAGCAGATGTTAGATTTTTACGTTTTGAGATTGGTGCGGCTCTGATGTTTTTCTGAGCAGATTCAGTCACTCTTAACACACACACCACAGGAAAATCTGATTAGATAATCTGTAGAACTATCAAGATAAGCATGACTTTTCCTAGGATTGTCAGAGGGGGGGAATTGGGCCCAAAATCGGCCCAATTATCTTGTAGTGTGTGGGCGCCTTAACCGAAATAAGATTAGGTTGCAGTATTAAAATTACTAAAACAAAAACTGAAATAAAAACCAATTAAAGCTAAATAGAAATATATAAAAAACTGAAATAATAAAAATGACAAAAGATTGCAAAGATTGCTGAAAATATAAAAAAAATGCAAAATATTAATAACTACCATAGTATAAAGCTAAAGTAACACTGATTTGAGAAATACAAATGCATAAAGTGCAATGTTTGGTTAAAATACTCAACTTTTAATATTATACTTTTTCATTTTTTTTTTCTTTGGGAAATTAAGCAAAATATATTTATAACTAACATTAACTCTAATTATAACATTACTCTTGCTTCATCCTCTGTCTTGAATGTTTAGTTTTTTCCATCACAATGCATTCGGTCTGTGAATGATGCATTCGGTAGTGCAGAATTTGTCACAATGAATCTTTCCAAATTATTCTGCCTACCTTTTTAAATAGCCTTCATGTCTGGACAGCATGTTTTTGAAGCCTTAAAATGCTACAGCTCATGAAAAGGAGCCTCTGAATTAATACCAAGAATAGAGCACAGATTTCAGAAAACACGCTCAGAGTCAGCAGCGGGTGGCATTGCTTGAGAGCTAGATTAGCTGATATTAGATTAACCACCAGCAGATTACTAGAACTCTCTCGTACACCACTACAACCTCTTCCTTCATTCGGCTGAATCTGTCAATGGCTCAGCATCATAGCGAAACCAAGGCAAGCCAAAACATACTCAAGCAAAGCACTTGTTAATGTGCGACAGCCGCAGGGGTGTTTTACTGCGGTGTGAATGAGTCGCTCACCTGGCTACTGACTGGATGACTTTGGATGAAGTGTCTTTGATGTTGGTGAGGAATCTTTCGGTTCCTCCTTTCAGAATATCCAGGAAGCCTCCACCCATGGCCGGGTCGTTCTCATACACACCTGGAGATTCAAACACGCACATAATTGCAGGCCAACGTTTGTCAAAAGTGATTTTACAGAAGAATAGTTCTGCTTAATATATTTGACATATGCACACAAGAAACGCCTCAATGCAATGACTCGTATCATCTCATAACACGTCTCAAAGAACAGTTCTTTAAAACTCAAATGATCAAATCTTAGACGGTTAGTTCACCCAAAAATGAAAATTCTGTCAATTATTTCTCACCCTCATGTCGTTCCAAACCAAGTTAGACTTGCGTTCATCTTCGGAACACAAATGAAGATCTTTTTGATGAAATCAGAGTGATTTCTGTCCCGCCATTGACAGCTACGCAACTACCACTTTGACGCTTCAAAAAGTTCATAAAGAAATCGTTAAACTAATCCATATGAATTCATATAAACATTGATCAGCGAACACAAACAGAAGCTCAACCTACTTGAATCGCAGGAATAAACCTCTTGCTGAAGCTCAAACGTGCTGTGTAACACGAGAATGAACCTCATTGGTTCTTACACGTCAATTAATATGGATCAGTTTCACGATCTCTTCATGAACTTTTTGAATCGTCAAAGAGTCATTTGCGTAGCTGTCAATGGAGGGACAGAAATCTCTCAGATTTCATTAAAAATATCTTCATTTGTGTTCCGAAGATGAACGAAAGTCTTACGGGTTTGGAACGACATGAAGTTGAGTAAATGATGACAGAATTTAACTTTTTGGGTGAACTAACCCTTTAAGGGGTTAGTTTATGAGGTTCATGACATAAGATCTTGGAAGGACATTTAAGAGTTTTGAAAACTTCGCTTGGGCATCTGATGGTCTCATCAAGTTCAAGTAGACTGCCTTTAACCAGAACAAGCTGCAAAGTTGAACAGATTTGCTATATATAACATGACCATCATCTTAGCATTTGAACCTAACATTCAATAACATGAAAAAACCCATACATATCAAATGCCTATTCAGTATTCATACACCTTTGTAATGAAATGCCAAACCAAAAAATAATGAACCAACTAAATAATTAGCCAACAACTAACAAGATTAACTGGTAACACTTTACAAATAGGTCTTATTTGTTAACATGAACTAACATAATTTATTAATCTTAGTTAATTTCAACAGTTACTACAAAAACCTTTTTTTAATGTTGTATCTGTTCAAGCCAACTAACTTTAACATACATTGAACAAATAAGCTTCAGGTATATTGCTAAAACTTTTCAAATAAGGTCTAATTTGTTAACATTAGTTAACATGAACAAACACATCGTAATAATCGTAATTATTAATGTTAATTTCAACAATAAATAAAATGAACATACATTGTATTTTTACCAAACAAAATGTTAGTATGCAAAGATAACAGAAGCTAAGAATAAAAGTAATCAGAGTTTTTGTGGTGCAACAAATCTTGCTTAACATAAGAATATAGTGTAGAATTGTGTAGAAGTGTAGAATATAACCCTTTTAATGGACTGAAATCGAGACAGGATCGCGTGTGTGGTTGCATGAGTAGTATTATCACTTTCTGACTGTGTTCGTTTTAGAAAATCAGAGTAAACTCAGCAGATGGTGACTAGAGGTCAATCCTCTTACAGCATGGAGAGAGAAACCATCCCTTGGGGTAAATATGGGGGCAGGGGTGTGTACGAGGCATTATCTGTTTGTGTACAGTATTATGGCAGCATGTTGGTAAGTGGAGGGTTACACTCATGAAACATCATGTTGGCTGAAATACAATGTCTAGCTACATTTTCAAAATTTAGTTTAAAATGAACTGATGCATCCGTCCACTGCTGTTCAAGATACTTGTTAAACTAGCAGCATTCTGAGGGATGAAACACGTCTCAGATCCCTATTAAGTCTAGTGGTGTGTGTGTGTGTGTGTGTGTGAGCAGGCATGAGCGAGGGTGTGTGTGATTCTGTCAGGTGAAAATTTACGCCGATGAACTTAAAGCCATCATGAAGAGCTCATTCAAACTGTGTGAGGTTTTAACTAAAGTATAATGACATGACTGATGCCGCTGTATCCTGTAGAAGCCTCAATACCCTTTGATATGAATCTCTCACAAACAAAGTGCTTCTTATTACCACAAAAGCTGGTGGGTCTGAAGCCAGAAATCAGTGTTTACACAACCCAGCCAGTTCCTGAAAACATTAATGTGTGGCATTAAGAGCTTTTTAGCAGTTTAACAGAGTGTACAATTTAAAATACAGCTGAGCCGGATATTACTTGTCTATATTATTATTATTCACTGCATGTTATAATTAGTAGAGGTTAATAGTTTTACTCTACACAAGGACTCACAAAGAGCAAGCTGATGAAATATTTCATAGAAGAGTTTATGTACTAACTAAATCAAACAAAGACAAAATAACTAATCAAACAACCAACAAGATTAACTAAAGAAACAACCAAAAACAACTAAACTAACTACCATTAACAAACCAAAAATGAACTAAAAACTAAAAAGTCATATAACTTGTAACTACAAAAATAACAAGAAAACATTAACAAACCAAAAGAAAAAAATCTAACCAACCAACTAATAATTAACAAGAATAACAATTAACACAAAAAAATTAAATTAACAAAACAAAAAACAAGTAACAATAAGAAAACTAAATATATATAAATAAAATAACGAAACCAACAAAACAATCAAAAATAACTAAATAACTAAAAAAATTTAATAACCAAACAGTAACTAAAGTTAATTTGTATATGTAAAAATGAACAACAAACAAACAAACAATTTTGTTTATATTTGTTAGATAAATTTGTTATTGTTATTACTTGTTACTATTGTTCAATTGGTTAGTTATTCTTTAGTTTATTAATGTTTGTTTGTTAAACATTAATAACCTAAAGAATAACTAACCAATTAAACAATAATAACTAACAAATATAAACAAAAATCAACAACAATAACAAACGATAATAACTCAAACAATCATTAAAAAAAATTAAAACTAAACTAAAAACAACAAACAAACACGAATAAAAAAGACTAAAGAAACAACAAACCAAACAACAACTAAAAAGTTAGTTAGTTAAAAAACAGAAACAAACACTCAAACATTAATAAATACCCCCCCCCCCCCAAAAAAAAACTAACCAATTAAACAATAATAATAACTAACAAATATTAAAGAAAAAAAGTACAAATTAACATTGATTAAAATAATTAATAACAGCAAAAAAAATGAACCAACCAAAATAAATAATAAACTATGCGTGTTAAAGGACTGAAAAGGTAAAACAGCATCACAAAACAAAGAGAAACTTGCAAAATGTCATGCATGTAAACACAGGATGTCAGCGCATCAACAGATCCTGCAACAGGATAAGATTGAACAGCAGAGTCCTCACCGCTGGGTGAAATCACTCCAGACAACAGATCACATCAATTACAAAGGAAGAATGACATTTGAATAAGACGGAAGCCTCATATCAAATCTACATAAACCAAAAAAGAAAATGCCTTGCAAAAGAATGAGTTGAATGCAGAACTCACCAGCGTTGTTTATGTTGTTGATCTGAGAAGGAAGCTGTGCACTGTTGTTCCCGAAACCTCCGTTCTGCTCCAGGAGCTGTAGGGATTCATAGCCATCATACACAGACTTCAGACAGTAGTAAGAACCTAACAGACTCATCTGGACAACAGTCCGATGCACACACACATCAAGAGAAAAGCAGGAAACCAGACTCCAGAAAACTCGCTAGTCAATCGATTCGACTCGACTCGATCGCTGCAGTGTGTGTGTGTGTGTGTCTCTCTGCTTCTGGCTGTTGGTGGTAATCACTTTAATCCAGAGAGAAACCCCTTCTTAACCCAGATCAGATGCATCTAAAGCCGCCCTCTCCACTATGTGTGCACACAGGACCATTACACTGACTTCTGTATGCAAACACGCTGTATGGATGCTCTTAACCAGATCAAACACATGCATAATTAATTATTAATCCATGATTTGTTAGTCCAAATAAGACATCTTTCGAACAAACATGGCTGGAACAGCCCAATCCTTTTCTTGTCCTCCCACTTGTTTACCAGTCCTGTTTCTGTCTTATGTAGTGAGATCAGCGGCCATTAGGTCAGAGATAAAAAGAGGGATGAGATGCTCCTTTGTCTCCAGGAGGTCATGGAGGGAGGAGAGGAAAGAAGGACAGAACTCGAAAGGAAGAGAGCGGCGGTGTCTCTAAATGGCCCTTCAGAAAGTTGCGATCAGTATGTGGGACTCTGCTCGTCTCTGCATGTGTGTGTGTGTGTGTGTGTGTGTGTGAGAGAGAGAGAGAGTGTGAAAGAATGAGGGGTCTGTTTTAAATGAAGCATCCAAAGAGCCTCATTCAACCAGCCACACCAGTCTGGTGATCAAACAGGAGCTCGCAAGGAGTTAACTAAAATTAAGATGAAGTGACAGTAGTGGCAGATCATAGTGGCTTTTTCAATGGCACGTGCGTGCTGATATATAGAGAGCCAAGAGGGTGATTTTTGATTTCACATATATACACATACTACTTGCAATAATTGAATGATTGATAATTATATTTTATATTTGAATTTGCACAGAATATGAATATATGTATGTCATATGATGTGTATATTGTGTATTATTAATATTATTTATTAATAACAATACCATATATACTGTATATGTATGTGGTATTGTTCCGGGTGTGTGTCAGTTTGCAGTGTGTGCATGTTCACTACTCAAAAATTGTGTGCACTAACTTGAATGGATTAAAAGCAGAGGATACATTTCGAGTATGGGTTATCAATTGCCATACTTGGCCTTCACGTCACTTCACTTAAAAAAAATGCTGTTATATCTTTACAACTGACATAAGACCAGCTTACATCTTGGGGCCTATATTACACCTGATCACTTCATGCGTTTTCTCTGATCGGATAGACATCCAATCGTGAAAAGACCAGGTGTAAATGACGGATTTTAAAGCAACACCAAAGCACTTTTCCTCTTCGGTCCCCCTACAGGTTGGAAGCGGAATTGTCCATTACCGCTGTCGTAAATAATTTAGCCTACCGTCGCACGCACGCTATTTGTTTATCTAGCTAGCTTTGGAAATAACGATGCCCACAGACAAGGTAGATTTTATGAAAGTATGATGTATTGCGACATCAGAAACGAAGAAAAACAAAATAATGACTTTTTTTTGCTATTGTAACGCTTGCCATAAAGCAAGTCAAATTTGTAGTTTCTTATGTCTCATTCGAACTACAGATCCGCTACCCCATCAGGCAAACTTGCATAGTGCGGTTATAGCCGATAGAGGGTCGCAAAGCGAACGCAGAAGTGCCGTTCTGTTACGAGTTGATGAACCACTGAAACAATTTTCGAAACATTATTTTGAGGTACAAAAGAATCTTTGGTGTTGCTTAAATCCGACCACTCAAACCACTTCAGGAGGTGGTCTGAGACGCATACCAAATGTAAATGCATCTGGTTGTTGTAACCACATATTTACACATGTAAATATTTACTTCTTTCAAAATGTTACAAAAATAAATGTGTGAGAGCATGTTATAGGCTGTATAACATGTTATAGCCAGATACGACAGATGAGTAGCCGAGTATCTCTTCAGCAAGCAGACGCACCAACTGCTGGAAATAAAAGGCACAATATGTAATTTTCGCCGCTAGAGGTCGCTTGTTCAAAACCAAGGCGCAGATTGATGATGCTGTGAGAGTGGAATCATGGGATCATCTTTACCTCCACAGCCAATGGAAAGCAATCTGACGGACTCGGGCAGAAATCATGTTCATAGATGAGCTAATGTATGTAAGTTTTATTAGCATTACTGTAGTAACAGGCTCTCTCTAATGAGAGAGACCTGCGCGAAACACCGTTCTCTGTGCGTTACTCTGTGCATTCGGTGGCTGGTATGAGACACTTGTTGCACTTTGCAGTAAGCTAGATCGATATAGAATATCATATTAATAAAAACTGGATGACTTGTTGCTAAATGACATGCAATTCATTATGATGATGAAAGCTCTCTCTGATTTAGCCATGCTTGACACTTGACAAGATAGTGTTGTCTCTGAGGCATAAACATGTTACTCGTGGTAAATCAAGGAAACAAAGAGATTCAAACAATAAAACTAACAGTGTTGAGCTATATAACAATTAGATTAGTTTCCTGTTGAAAAATGTATCCAAATAGTTGCTCACCTGTCTAATAAAGCACATAATATATTAAAGCATCTTTGCTGTTTCTATGGTTTCTACGAAAGTAAACTGTAACTCAGATACGAAGTCATTGACAAGAATAACAATTAACACAAAAAAATGAAATAAACAAAACAAAAAACAAGTAACAATAAGAAAACTAATAAGGCGACACAAAGACACGCTTCTGGTTAAAACTGCAGATATCTCTGGATTTAAACATTGTTGGAAACGTTTGGGATAATGTAAGTACACAAGTCAATAAAATAGGTTACACTTTATTTTAAGGTGTCATTGTTACAGTGTAATTATATATTTAAGTACTGAGTAATAATAATTAACTACATGTACTTACTATAGGGTTATGGTAGGATTAGGGTTTGGTTGAGGGTTAGTTGCATGTAATTATGCATCATTTACTGTTATTACTATGGTAAGTACATGTAACATATGTAACAAGGACACTGTAAAATAAAGTGTTACCTAACATTGTTCGAGTGATTTTTGGATATTTTTTAAATCTAAAAATCCTTTAATCTAACATTTTTACATATTGTGCCTTTAAGTCGCAGACGCTCAACACACAATCGTCTTCATTTAAAGTAGAGAGACTAAATGATCTTACCAGTGCTGATGCCGCTCTCTCTCCTATTGCGGTCTTTGATCTTGAAATTAGCTGATGATAAATAAAATACAGCTCATATCCGTTGCTTTCGGCGATGTGAACCCCGTTAAATTTGAATATAGCACAGGTATTGAAGATCGTATTTATACTCGGAGATACATTTATTTGGGCCATGTGTAGATAGAACTGTTTATCAGATCTGATCAGTAAAAACTCATGAAGTGACCAGGTGTAAACAGGCCCTTGGCTTATCGGCTGATGTCATGATCTCAAAATGACTATTAATCAGTCTGACAGATGAATCAGTCTGGCTGATTAATTAATTATTCTTCCACTGTTCGGCACATTTTTTAATTATAATAACCTTGTCGCTTGGCAGATTAACAGAAGAGGTCATTCCATTATAAGACCCATTTTGGTTGCCCGTTATAAACTCATATTTATCAGCCTATGAATGATAGTGAAGACTTGATCTAAGAGACCCTCAGGTTGTACCTCAGTAATGGGAGATTTGGGGTTGACGTTCCTGGCTGCAGCGATCTCCTGCAGTTGGTTAACAAGCTCGCTGATCGACAGACGTTCCTCTGGGTTGATTTTCAACATAGATCCTGGAACAAACACACAAAGCTTTTTTCACACAACTGCATTCAGGAGCAAAATTACAGTATGAAGAAGGAGAGATTTTGGCAAGAGGGAATGTAGCTAAGCGCCTGCGGGATACTTACGGATGAGTTGATGAAAGACTGTGTACTTCATGTCGTTTTGTGGAATGTTGTATTTGCCGTTTACTATCTGAAGTTTGGCTCCATCTTCAAATGGGTGCTGCTTAAAACAAAGCAGGTACAGGATGCAGCCCAGAGCCTATAGGGAACAAACCAAGACTCTTTAAAAACAACCAACAATAACTGCAGAGAGAAAAAGTGTGTTCTTGTTACACATCCAAACCAGGTGCAATGACAAGTAATGCTAATGCGCCAAATCAAAAACTGGCAGTCAGAACTTATTTAACGTTTAAAATAAAGCTATGTGGAGAAACAAGCAAAATGTAGTTTTGCTGTGCGCCACTTGTTGAAACAAAAAAGAATTGATTATCTGATGCCTTCTCGTCTCACACCTGGTTTGGACCAAAAATGAAAAAAAGTAATCTTTCATTAAAACTTTGCATCAACTTTCTTTGTCACTAAATCAACTTTCCTTTTCAGCTTTTCTTATTTTTCCAACCACTCCAAATATTCTACAGGATTTCTCCCACCAAATTAGCACAGAAGATGTGGAAAAAGTCATATGGGTCTACTCATAACTGTACTTACTCATAAACATAACTCACCCATATGTCTTGTTTCTCGTTTATTGGGTAGTTGGAATACAGGTCAATCATCTCTGGTGTTCTGTATGCTGGAGTCGTGTTTCTAGTGATCTGAGAAATAAACAGAGAATAAGAGAGAGAAATGATTTATAATTTAGTGGGCCTTCATGTTAAAAGACGTGCGTGTGTGGATTCAGAGAAATAATTTATGAGAAATACATGGGCCTTGCTCAACAGTTTACACTATTGTGCAAACGTTTTTTTTCTTTTTTAAGAATTTTGTGAAATATTATTTTAAAAAAATTCTATTACAGAATATTTTAAAATGTAATTTATTCCTGTGATGATAAAGTTGAATTTTCAGCATCATTACTCCAGTCTTCAGTGTCACATAATCCTTCAGAAATCATTCTAATATGATAATTTGCTGCTTACAAAACATTTATTATTATCATCAATGTCAAAAACAGTCATTTAATGTTTTTGAAACCACATTAATATTACATAGAAACCACATAAAATATTTATAGGATTCTTTGATGAATAAAAAGTTCAGCATTTATTTGAAAGTATCTTTTGAATAATTATAAATATATTTATTGCAAACAAATGAATGCATCCTTGTGGGATAAAAGTATTCAATTCTTATCTTCCACTACATAACAGAGCGTCTATGTGCATCTACATACTAAACACGACACTACAAGAAAAAAATAAAAACTTTGCTAGGTTGTAAAATGCTAAAATTGGTCCTCATTGGGTTCTTACAAAAATGCACATCCACTGAAGAAGCACAAACATACATTCATGTAAAGAGAAATGGCGGGCTTTGTGCATTGCGTGGGTTTCAATTTACTACCAATAACTGATTTAAGAGGAGCAGAAACCAAACAAACTAATTTAATCAACAAAAACAATTAAATCAGTGAAGGCTTCCACGGGAAATAGCCAGAGATTTTAATATAATCACTGCAAAATATTTCTCTCTGGCCACATAACAATGTAATAATTTCCACAATTATTGTGACAATCCATGAATCAAAACTATGGCAAAACGAACCAACCAGAGGACAACGATGTCATGATGATGATAACCTGGTACTAATATATATGTAGCATAAAGCTGGATGGATGCTTGGAGAAGATTTTTTTTTTTTTTTTTTTGCTTTTCTTACCTCATCTTCCACCATAGATCTCTTGTGAGCAGACCAACTGTAGTCTGGGTAATGTGCCACAATAGTGGCGCTGCCAAAGTCACACAGCTTCATGGTGCCCTGGTGACTGATCAACAAATTCTCGATCTACAGAGAAGAAGAAATGTTATCAAACAATGTACTTGATCATTTAGAACAGGTCAAATGAGAATATACAAATTGTTGTGCATATTTATTAAAGCAATAAGTCACCTAATAACATGTATTACTGTGTTTTTACCAAAATAAACTTTTATTGTATATATATATTTCATTGTACTGTACAATGCGTATATAGACAATTTTTTTTACATATAAATTAATTAAATTAATTATAAATAAAAAAATACATTAAAACAATAATCTGCTGAGAATATACAAATGACAATATATATATATATATATATATATATATATATATATATATATATATATATTAGTGGTGGGCCGTTATCGGCGTTAACGTGCTGCGTTAACGCGAGACTCTTATCGCGCGATAAAAAAAATATCGCCGTTAATCTATTCTCCAAGTTGGGTTGGAAGCTGGCTCAAGCTACACAAGCTATGATGACGCAATCTACCCGCGGCCGCGAGGAACACCCGCCTGCAACGCATCATATTCGTCGTCATCTTAAGTAAACGCGGCTGAAAGTGAAAGCTGGTGAAAAAGATCGGTGCAACGAGCAGCAGCAAACTATATAGACAGAGTGTGTGGGGTTAACAGTTCGGTAAGTTAACACGCGACTAATCCGTTCTACCACCTCAAATTCAAAACGAAACATATCACTGAATACCAGCGCGCGCGTATTATTCCCAATATATCTGAGTGGTGTAGAACATAATCTCTGTCTGCGCCCGATTTTAAGAATCGTTGTTGTGTTTCTTTTTAACTGAAAAGACATCAGTTAGACAATATTCTAATTTTAAATTTGGGGTTTCATAAGCTCCAAGCCATAATAAACATTAGACCTACTTAAGTCTCTGCAGCTAGTGTACTTAAATTTTATTTATCTGCAAAATTATGTTGTATACTTACAATTTTGCACAATATATGTTCTCAAAACTACATACACCCTTTAAAAAAAAATACATTTAGCAGTTGTTTAGCAGGGTCTGTGTAACCTGTTCTAAAATGGTTTTATTATAATATATATCGTTATCGCAAGAGGCTGCAATGTAGGCCTATATCACAATATGGATTTTAGGCCATATCGCCCATCCCTAATTGATAGCCTATAGTAGTTGATAATAACTTTTAAAGTCTATGAGTAGAACAGCTTTCTCAAGCAGTTTGTGATGCATTTTGGAAACAGGAGATGAGCCCCTGGTCTAATGCGCCACCTGGCTTGAGAAACCCGTTCTCAAAGACTTACTTTTAGTCATTATTTGGGTAGCACACATATTCTGAATGCCTTGGCAGAATTCAAATGAGCCATTTTAATCTAGATTAATCTAGATTAATTTCAAAATTAATCTAGATTAAAAAAATTAATCTATGCCCACCTCTAATATATATATATATATATATATATATATATATATATATATATATATATATATATATATATATATATATATATATATATATATATATATAAAGGAAATTAAAATATGTTATTATTATAAATCAAATTTTTTTTTTTGCTTATTAACTGAAATTAAGTCATGAAAATAAAGTCGAATTTTTTTTTGCTAAACATTTACAAGTCCTATTACATATAATCAAATAAATAAACACTTCTTTGATCATATCTTACGTTGAAGTTCTGTAAATAAATCATATTCAAGGATTTCGCCTGCAGCCTGAAAGAGGGAGGAGCCTCACCTTCAAGTCCCTGTGTATGATTGGTGGAGACTGTTTGTGCATGTGCTGCACAGCACGGCACGACTGGTAAAAGATCTTCAGCACTGTGTCACATGACATGGGCCCTTTCTGCTCCACCTTCTTCACAAAATCAACCAGCTGGCCTGCAGGAAACAGAGGGCGGAGGTCAACGTGAACACAGGAAACCGACGCCAGTGCCAGAAAGTCAGAAGGAGAGAGTGGAATGTGTTAAGTCAGACAAGAGTTTCCCTTTCTTTTATAAAAACCAAAGATATGAGTTTAAATGCACATCAGAGATCCATCCAGTAACAGGGACAAAACTGTGCTAAGGTGTGTTACAGGGCTGTGAAGTTAAATTAATGCCATGATCTTCTTATATTAACATTTATTTACATTTATGTATTTAACAGGCGCTTTACAAAAGCAACTTACAAAAGAGAAACAAAAGCAATGTGTCAAAGAGGCAACAATATTCGTAATATACAATGCCAGGTTTATTAGACACCTAGAGAACAGGAAAAATGCAGAAAATAATCTTTAGAAAGTTATTTTAAAATATTTTTTAAAATATTGCAATTTTTATTTATATTATAAATATTTGTATATTAAAAATACATCTTTTTTTAAAAATTTTAATTTTAAATTTCTTTTTTAAATGTCATTAGATACCTGCAAATAACAATAGTACAAAACTTTTTTTGATTTATAAATGAATTTTCCATTAAGGTGTTTTTCTTGATGATTTTCAGTGTGTTTGCGATGATGTGCCCGTACCTCTACAGAGCTCTGTGAGGATGAGGAACTCGGCCTGGCCCGTGTCCGACTCTTCTTTACTGATGGACGCAGCGGAGCAGAACTGCACGACGTTGGGGTGACCAGACAGCTTTTTCTACACAGAACACATGGACATAGCTTTTACAAAGGTTTTAATTTACTGGGTAATGATCCTTTTTCTTTTCTTTTCTTTTTTTGCAAACTGGTGAAAGAAAAATGCAAGAGATGCTTTGGCCAGCAACATCTTTACCTATCTAGACATGAAAAAACTGGGTAACACAATTTTACAGTGTCCTTTTTACACGTTACATGTAATTACTTTAGTAGTAACTATAAATTATGCATAATTACACACAACTAACCCTAAACCAAAACCTAATCCTATAGTAAGTACATGTAGTTAATTATTATTACTCAGTTATTAAATGTATAATTACACTGTAATATGGACACCTTAAAATAAAGTGTAACTAAAAACTGTGCCTAGTTAGGACATTGTGTAATAATGTAGTTAACTTGTTAAATGAACCCGTAAACGCATACATCGGGTCTTTATCGACCCGGGACGTTATTCACTACCCTCCTCCTCATTCGTTTTTTAAAAGTTAGACATCAACTTTCTTAGTATTCCTCAATCTATTCATCATAAACAGTACAACAAGAAAAAAATAAAATCATAAAAGAATGTCCGTTTTCTAATTCATTTTTTGTAAAAAGTGTATAGGATCACTAGCGACCCAAGGTATGAAATAGTGTAAGTATTTTTTTCTGCGCAAAAATAATTGAATCTCTGTTGACTCACTAAGTCCAATTCACCTTTACTACTCAAGGTGGCAATTTCTAAAACACAATGATGACGTTATGTTACACTCATAATTACTGCAGGCATTAAACAAAAGAATAGACAACTATCATGATCAAAACTTGAAATGGCTCAGCGATTTAATCCAGCGCAAGTACTGTACACCAATCAAATATTAGCATAACTGTCACTTGATGGTGGATCTGGTGAAGAAGCTGTCAAAATATTAATTTTGAAGACGTTGAAAACAATAGTCTTAAGAATATGGTTGAGAGAATAGGACCCAAATGCTGAATGTACTGGGGAAATGAGCTCTGACGATGACAGATGCGTCAACATTTTATAACAGATTGAACACTTCAAAGTAACAAAAGGTATTGAAATATGTTTGTAATTGTTTTTATAATATCAGAAGTTAGGGAGTCACCCGTGTTAGATATAGATCCGGTAGAATATTTATGCATTTAAGGGTTAAAAATGTTTAATTATTACCATGAAGCAGACTTCCTGAATGATGGCTTTGTTCTTCTCCTCTTCATTGGAGAGAAGTCTCTGCACACAAACAAATAAAAACATACTTTTTTAAACATACTTTTTAAACCTGTTGACAAAAGGCAAAAAATGACCAAAATGCTTAAAATATCAGGGCGAATAAATGTGTCTAATGAGTCTAAAGTGAATTTCCACATTCATGTGTGTGTTATGTAACCTTTGATATACTATTTTATTCTAGGCCTATCTCGTGCATTATGGGTTTAAGTACTTGAGATGAATGGATGATGTTTTACGAGTTCTTATATGGACATATTATTTCAGTATTATTTATATACTATTATAGTATTTATTCATATTTTAAATTAGATTTAAATTAAATATTTAAAAATGTTGGTAACTTTGTTATTATTATTATTATTTGTAATTTTCTTATATATTTTTCTAAATATTTTTCTAAATATTTAGCTTTAATTTATTTTTATTTCAGTTTTAAGTAATTTTAGTGCTTCAACTTATTTCAATTAGTTTAGCCTTTAACTGAAATTATAAATGTTAAGTTGAAGTCTAATATTTATTATTTTTTATTAAGATTTTATTTTTGAATAGTCTAAGTTTGCAATAACAGCACTGTTATGTGATCGTATATGGATAAAAACGCTAAAATAAAGATTTTTAAAAACTCTCCAAGGGGGTGAAAATGGCTCTTTGAAGACTGTTATGTAGAGCACATTTAACTTCATTAGCACACATAATGGCAGTCAGTATTGATTATCTGAAACAATCTGAATGTTAACGTTTTGTGTGTGAAGAGGTCATCATACCTTGAGGGCATAGTCCTTACTGCTGCCCAAATCCTGGGCTTCATACACGAACGCAAAGCCACCTATAAAGAGAGGGAACATTTTGCATCATTAGGTTTATTTTAGGTTCACCGATTTTGGCAGATTCAGTTGTGTGCTGACTTGGCATTGTGGCACAAGCAGGACGTGAGACAGCTGATTTCCGAAAACACAGACTACTCTAGAATCAGTCTATTAAAAAGCACGTGAGAGTCAGTAATTGACACGCTATAAAATCCTCTGGAATACTGACTCATTCATTTACGTCTATACATGTAACATTCACACAGAAAGAAACGTCTGCCTTCAGCAGTCATTATTCAACAGAGAGAGACAGAAAGAATGATCTCATTACGACTGCAGCTTTGACACAACATTAATGAAACACTGATAGGATCGCTGTCTCTTTGCATAGCGCAAGCAACCATTTTAAACAACATTTCACCAAGAGTCAGAGCCGTGGAGAAAATACTATAAATGTAAAAATATAACTTAACAGAACGGATAAATAATCTTCAAAACAAGAAAAAATGTTAGCAAACAATATAAATGATGACAAAGTGGTGTTTCAAATGGAAATTTGCAACACTTTTGCCATTTATCCGTAGACCCAATATTTAATTAATTACTGAAAAGTGTAAATAAGTGAAAGCAGGAAAGTGTGAATATATCGAACAATATCGATTATAGGGTTATCATCTTCCTAATACATTAACCAATAATTATTAACCGATAGCTTACACAGGTTGGTGAAAAGCTACATTTATTTAAAAGTAAAAGTAAAATAAATAACTTTAAAATAAAAATGGTAGGCTAACACTTTATTTTGGGGACCAATTTTCACTAATAACCAGTTGCTTATTATTAGCATGCATATTACTAGGATATCGGCACTTTATTACTACTTATAAAGCACATAATAATGCCTTATTCCGCATGATCATATTGAACAATCCTATAATACCTAAACTTAACAACTACCGTACTAACTATTAATAAGCAGCAAATTAGGAGTTTATTGAGGGAAAATTCATAGTTAATAGTGAATGTGTTCCCGAACTAAAGTGAGTCCACAAAAATAATTAAAACGAAACTTACTGAAAAAAAATATATATGTTGTATTTATTTCCCTGCATAATAATGCAACCATTAACTGACATCAGAGAACCAAGAATAAAGACACATCGGCACATTAAATATTAGATTAAAAATGCAGAGGGTACTTCAAGTAAATATTTTAGGTCAAAGGTGTTCAGCTGACTAAAAAGTTTGTGAGTCCCTGATCTTTGTTGTTTGTTGAAAGGCAAGTCATTTTAATATAATGTGCATGCACTAATGATTTTAAGGTATTAAGAAAGTAAAAAGGGCTCTCAATTAATTTATGCATGAATACATAAAGATAAAAAATGTCCATTTCACATCTTCCAAGAATTCTGTTGTTCCACTTCAAATTTTTTTATAGAAATATGAGAATGCACCTGACTGATTATTAAAATGAACAATATAAAACATTAAAGTATGGCTCCATGAAAAGATGTCGACTGACTGTATCGAGTCAACTACGCACAGGAGTGTACGTCTTTACACAAACAAAAGTGACAATGACAGGTATTTATGAACACTTGTGAAACAATCCTCAAGTGACCAAAACGACCTGTAACCATGGCAACGGAGTAAATGAATACCAGCGGAGGCCTGAGTCAGGCTGCACGAATCAAAAGAAGCTTTTGAGTTTCACGTTACAGTGCACAAAAGAACGGTGCAAAACACAGTAACAGATGTAGAGCAAGAGACCTCAGCTAAATATGAAGTATACTGAGCCCAAACATTTTCATTTCACTTCTCTGGAAACAAATTCCCGCCAACATTGCAGTCCAGAAATGTCATATGATACAAAGACCGTGGTGCAATGAATATAGAGCTATGCAAACAACACTGAGTCAGACACTTTGTCATTTAAAATGATGCTTTCATCCAAAGCAACAGGCAGTGCAGTCATTACACAGAGAGAAACCTGAGGTTGAGATAGTTCAAACGTCCAACTTTCAGTTTACCAGCCTGGACCTCGAACCACTACGCCTCACCACCACCACCACCATGTAAATCATTCCTGTTTACCCAGAATGCCCTCTGTTTCCATTCGAGGCCTGTAGATGTCAACACACCTGAGCCAGTTATATGAGGGTTTATGGACATACACTGATCTCACAGATTTCAAATGGTCTGAGCAAAATACACAACTATCAATATATGAACATGGCTATATGAATATAACATCAAAATAAGAACATATATCAAATAATGTAGAACAACAATTTGCACTTTAAGAAAAAAATATATTAATGCTTTTATTGAGCAAGAGCACATTCATTTGATAAAACGTGACAGCAAAGAGATTTGTCCTCTTACAAAGATTTCCTTGTCAAAACAAACCCTCTATTCATCAAAAAAATTCTGAAAAAATGCATAAAATTCTATAAATATATTAAGCAGCACAGCTGTTTTCAATAATAAGAAGAAGATTTTTTTCCTGAGCAGCAAATCCGCATATTAGAATGATTTCTGAAGGATCATGTGACACTGAAGACTTGGAGTAATGATGCTGAAAATTCAGCTTTGAATAAATTACACTTTAAAACATTCAAATATAATATAGAATATTGTAGTAATATTTTACAATACTACTGTTTTCCTGTATTTTATCAAATAAATGCAGCCTTGGTGAGCATTAGAGACTTCTATCAGAAACATAAAAATGGAACCAGTCCCAAACCTTTGAATGATATAGTATAATGTTATACAGTTCATACACAATATAGACTTACATTATGAAAAGCTTATATACGTTAGGGCTGCACGATATTGGAAACAACTGACATTGCAATATCTTGTTTTCCTGCAATATGAAAACAATTTCACCAGATGACTTGAACAGCTCTATTTGGTAAGTCTTACAGTATTCAGGTACAGAAATTGTATAATCAAATGTAAACTGTATAAATTCACTGTATAAATTAAATATAATGATTATTTGTTAAAGCTACAAAAGTGATTTTGTCTTTGCATTTTGTTGTCTGATTGTTAAAGGATAACTCTCGCCAAAATGCAACCTAGGCTCTTTTTGTGAATCTACACTAAAACTTTAGTTTAAAAGCATAATTAGGATGGAAACGCCACTTTTAAGTTTGACCGTATTTTCGTTTTTGGTCAAATTGCCTTTTGAATGGGAGTGCTTGGGGCACGACTATGATAGCATCAAAAATCGCTATTTTTAAAACACTAAGAAGGCTCGACACAACATGAAACTTTGCTGGAAGTATCACTCCCATTCAAAAGGCAATTTGACCGAAAACGAAAATACGGTCAAACTTAAAAGGGGAGGTTCCATCCTAATTATGCTTTTAAACTAAAGTTTGCCTCGGGTAGATTCACAAAAAGACCCTAGGTTGCATTTTGGCGAGAGTTATCCTAAGATGATTAACAATAATGGAATTGCAGCAGGAATATTGAGCTGCTGTCACTTTAAGACCAATTATAACGATAGGCATCCATTTTTTTTCTCAGTTGTTCAATTTCACGTAAGCCATAAGTGACTGTGTTTTATGACATTACAAACACACTTGTAGAGGCGGGCATTTTGACATAATTTTGCATGTATGTGTCTTTCAAGTACAAGAGAACAGAACTCTTATAAAATGTGTCATCTGACACACATGAGACTTTATTGGAAAACATAGCCTAGTACTTTGAATATGATGTAAATTTGAGAAATTCAGTACCATTGTAACTTTCAATGCGTCACAGCACTAAATAGTGATACCATGGTACTATCATAGTGCTTTTTAAAGGGATGAGAGACCACTAACAAAACATACCATGGTCAGGTCATGTTATTATGAACATATATCAAAGTACTCTTTGAATCACCACAGAGTACCATGTAAATACCATGGTGCAGTCTGCACACACACACACACATATTATATATATATATATATATATATATATATATATATATATATATATATATATATATATAGATAGATAGATATATATAAGAGCAGTTAAAATATACATAACATATATAACATAAACATGAACTATTATTGGCGTGGCAATTTATATAGATGTGCTATTGAATGACTGTGTGCATATGTCTGAATGCCTCAAGAACATACGGACTAGCATATGAAATATATGGGTTCATGTCAGGTGTATCACAGCCAAGTGACTTGCTAACAACTTAGCCAGCGAGTTTTAGTCAATTGTCATTACGCTAAATACCCAAATAAACACATATACACAATAGTCAATGTTTATATGTGTGAATAATACTATATTATGGACATAATAAAGTCAAATTCACAGCTATTTTAAATAAAATACATGTTAGTAACATAAACCCAGGTTAGCATGACTAGCCTGATGCTATTTTGAATGATTCTTTTACCTTCCGCAATGACTCGTTTGATCCGGAGCTTCAGCTCTCCGAGCTCCACCACCTGCCCGACGAAGTCGTTCTGATCCCGGCTTGCGGCGCCGACGGATCCGCCGGGCCCGGCCAGGAAATCGAGCGCTGACTGGAACAGGGACATTTTGTCCCTCTTTTTCCCGTTGCGCCTGTTAACCGGAACCGGCACCGGATGGGAGAACAAGTGCACAAACTCAACTAGTGGTGTGACTAGATAATGATGCGTTAATTTAGATTTGAAACTCTCTATTGGAGTGTGAAAACATCTCGAGTGCTGGTTCCGATCGACCCGTTCTCTCGCAGCGGTATGTATTTCCGCAAGGTGCTGACGTGGGGCGGTGACGTCACGCACACGGGACGCGTTAAACTCTCCTCTGGTTTGGCAGGTCTGTCTGTCATTCACATCTGAAATGTGCGTGACTGAGATGGTTGGAAGTCAGTGAATTGTAGGTTTTGACGTGGAATGTATTCTATTCATCCATCAAAGTTGATTGACGTGCAAACCTAAGATGTTTAGAATAAGTCTAGAATACTGTGGCAATACAATGGCACAGTCAGTGATGCATAGGATGGTACTGGAGTTCATGTCCCATGGTATTTATGGTATGCCTATTACAAGGTACGTCCCAGAATACCATGGAACTCCCATAGTACATGTAGAATACCATACCCTAAAACATACTTTTTGGTACTAAACCCTCACCCAAAAAAAAAAAAAAAAAAAAAAAAAAAAAAGTATTGTGGTGGTAGCATGGTAGTTGTGGAATCAGATGGTAATATTATGATATACTTTAAAATATTCCTTAGTATTATGGCAGAGTAGGCCTACCATAGTACTTTTGTGGCACTTTTGAAGTGTTGTTTGTCAAACTTACCATGGACATTTAAATATATTCAGTTAGTAGAAGGTTTTATCCATTGACTTATGACTATAGTGCAAGCATAAGTGATTGAAAACAACAGGCTATAAGTTGGGGCAATAAATGCAAGTACCAAACAATATTGATACCATATATCCTAATTTTACCATCACTTAAAGTGTTTAATATAAAGTGTAAAATTCATTATAATGACCATACTGCAAAACACTATATAATATAAAAAAAATCTTAATGACATATTTATGTTTTAAATATAAAGTTATTGTTTTACAGTCATTTTCTAATATCTCATTTTTAATATTGTATATAATTACTGTATTACAGTAATGGTAAAAAGTGAAAGTCATGAATTATTGACTCGTGAATTATCATTGTTTAAGGGATATATATATATATATACACATACATATATACATATATATACATACATATATATACATACATATATATACATACATATACATATATATATATATATATATATATATATATATATATATATATATATATATATATACACTGTATGGCTTCTAAGAAATAGTCATTTTGTTAATAGTCACAGTATTTCAGTAATACCATGGTACATTTTTTAAGATGCTTTTTAAGTGTTGTTAATCAAACAGAACCATAGTACTTTTACATGTATTAATTTAGCAGAAGGTTTTGGTGTAACATATTAATGCTTTCCAAAATTAAATGAACTTATTTAAGTGTTAAATCATTATGATATTAATATTGTGTGTGCCTAAAACAGTATTTCTTATATTTTGTTTAATATACCCATCACAAAGAACCAAAAAATACTTAGTGGACTGAAAAATTTACTTTATTTTTCCCCCTAAAAATATCAAAAATACAGTTGATATAATTTAATATGCATATTGCTACATGGAAAGTAACAGGAAAGTTTGATCAGAAAGCCGTGGTGGAGTGGTTAAACTAGCTGAGGATAAAGCCCAGGGGTTTACAGTGCACTTATACGTCTCAGAGTAACAACAGTATAGAGAGAGAGGACATACATTCATCAGTTGAACTTTGAGGGACCTCAGAAAGCAAAGTGGTGCAGTTCAGGGCGTGTATGTACAAAGCATCTCAAAGTGCACAGCTTCAGGATCAGGGGCCGGTTGCATCAACATAGCCCTTATGTTCAGACTGAGTCTTAAGTACTAGTATGTCCAACTAGAGTGTCTAGGGGCAGCCTTTTCTACTATCAAATCTATGTTTTAACTGACTTGAAACAGTTATGAACAGTCTTAAAGAAACAAAATGTGACTAGTCTGAACGGTTTATGCGACCGGCCCCAGATCTTCCCATTTCCATCACCTTACATAACAGTGCAATTGACTCTGAGATGTACTTTGTCAATATGGCCCGTTGAGCACTACGTTTGGAGTAAGCAAATCATCACCGGACAATGCAGCTGTTGTTTTCCGATAAAGTCAGCAATACGAAATTGAATCTGTACATGTTAAAAATTGTGTTAGAATCGTATTTGCATAAAAAACAAGTGTTTTCTAATTACAAAAGGACATTCTGGGTCATTTGCAAAGCAGCATAGTCATTTAAATACTCTGATGATTGAATTGAGCACATCACTTATTAGTGGACATGCATGTCAATGACACAAGCAACTGAATAGTCTGACTCCATCTGCACAATGCTGCTCTGACACCGTCCAATCATAAAAGAACAGTCCACCTGGAACACACAGTCCACAATGCAATGCAATGCGAGGTAGTGATACACAGGTATGCTTGTATTCATATCATGTTAAACAATATAATTATAGAGTGTAGAATGTGGTTGCCAATTCTTTGAATGTGAAACGGTTCTTTGTGGTATCGAGACGCGTTACGAAATGAAGAAACAACGGCCGATGAAGAGTAGCAGGAGCGTAGCAGAGACTGAATTCTGCAGCAAAGCAGAAGAGGAGGAGAGAGTATAGAAAAGTTTCTTGCTTTGCATCAGTCATTGACGACTGTATGAATGCACAAAACCTGTCTGTAATATGTCAGTCATATTTCACCCCACAACCAGAAGAAAAGTCTTAATTGTACATTGAATTTAATTTTTTTTATATATATATTGTATAAAAGTACTGTAATACAGTAATTGTAAAACACGCAAATAATCATTAAGTATTATGAGAATTATTTATGGTCCTAAAAATGAAGGCCTAATTTTCTTTATTTTATGAAAAATATAATTACATATCATTTTTTTCAATAAATATAGTAAAAATATTATATATTAGTAAATATATGATTATGCACACGCACCTATCATTATATGAGGACATTTCATAGGCATAATGGTTTTTATACTGTAAAAACTGTATATTCAATCTCCTAACCCTAAACAATCACAGAAAACTGCATTTTTACATTTTTAATAAAACATTGTATGTTTTTTTAAGCCATTTTAATTGCGAGGACTCAGGAAATGTCCTCATAAACCACATTTACGTTGTAATACCAGTGTAATGTCGTTATGCAAAATGTTGTCCTCATAAATTATTTAAACAAGCACGCGTATACACGCACGCACGCACACAGGTTTTCTATCATTATGAGGACTTTCCATTGACAAAATAATTTTATACTGTACAAATTGCATACTTTATCCCATACCCCTAAACCTAAACAAACAAACAAAAAAACTTTCTGCATTTTTACATTTACAAAAAACATTACTTAGTACTATTTTTCTCATGGGGACCAAAAAAAATAAAAATTAATTACTGGTAGCAATATCCTTGTGGGGTCATTTGGTCCTCACAACGTAGGATTAATCAGGTACACACACATGCACACACACATATACATACATACATATATATATATATATACATATACATACATACATCCTTTTCTTTTGACTTAGGGGTGAAATGTGAGATTTTCCAAATTATGTATGAATGAGATATAAAGTAATTTGGGTATCTGCACTTGATACAGATTTGACTATCATGGTAGTGTTAAGCACAAAGAAAGACATTCACAACGATTCAAAGAGACACAGCTCCGAAAACGTTGAGCAATGTTTTTTTTTTTTGGTTATTTTTTTGGTATTGCATTTACTAAAAAACGACAGACAAATAGCTTAATATCAACTATTTATGGCGTCAGATTTTTGTAGCTGTTAGTTTAAAAGTAGTATTTCCACAGCTTACGAAGCCATGAAACACATGAGGGTTAAAATGTGTTAAAACAGATAGAAAGAATGAATTCACAGGTTTAAACAAATCCATAACAATTTAGGTGTAACAAAACTTATTGGCTATAATGCTGGACTGGTTTTGGTTCATTTTGTTCTTTGGTCAGTTAAAATGTAAACCTCTAGAATCCAAGATGACATGACTCACTGTGTTGAGAGGCGTACTACATCAAGGCCTCGGCTATGCGACCAAAATGTGCTCTATATAATTTGGTCTTCTAATACACGAAACATATAGAAACCTGTGTATTACTACAACTGAACATGAATTAAACAATCTGAAAGTGTGTGTGTATGTGTGTGTGCAGCCAGACTAAACTATTTGGATCTTTAAGATGTTTAACACAGTATCTACATCGGACGTGTTTGGCATGTGGCAACACGACACAACTAAGTTGCTCCGGTTATAAATATCAGAGCTGTCTACACTGTAAGCACTTAAAGCGGATGCCCCGTTTCTCCATTTCTATTTCCGACAACTCCAGCCACATCCAAAATGACGTGATTTTATTTCAAATCTATAAATCGTATTCTTTACACGTTTAAATAACTTCTGACCGTTATATATCAAAGCCAGCTCTAGATGTTTCTGGTCTAATGTACTAATTTGAATCATTTTTGATTTAGTTAACCATATGCATCTGCAGTTATATGTAAAATTAAGTATAATACTATCACACGCACAATCAATTTTATAACAGATCTCTGTTGAAAATCAATTTTATTTTTTAGTAATGATTTTATTGTCATTTTAGTAATGGCAGCGAGTGTAGTCTCAAGCTTGCAGCTGACTGGTCTGTGAACGCTTCCAGTGTAGACGACCTCAAGTTGTCGCAATGTCGGCCACTTCCAGTGTAGACACAGACGTGTTTGGATTGACCCTTGGTTTGTGTTCGACTTACTGACTAGCCATTGTTAAACTTTCCCATTCCACTATCTTCGACAAATGCTCTGTATCCCCATGAGCAGCTGCCCGCTTCTCCTTCCTACTTTAGTTATTCTACAATACACACAGATCTGATAGTGAAACATCTGTATAATATATTAACAAGGTAGACAGCTGTCATGGTGAGGTGTCAGGGCTCTGGCGGTATCGTTCAGACACGTGCGTCGCACGGTTACCCCGCCGAGTCTTGTGCACGACTAGATCTCTGTCGAAGTCTCCATCCGGGCGGGAATCCTGGAGCATCCGCGGCTTCTTCTGTTCGCTTTTTCATCCCGTCTCTGTCAGAAGAACATGTACTGGTTGTCGATGGCTCTCTTGCGCCCCCTGTCCAGCGGCTCCAGTTCATAGTCAGAGTCCCGGTTGGGCAGGAGGGGCGGCAGCGGGTTGGGGTGGCGGAGCAGGTTTCTGCGGCCCACTGACTCGCTCCGGCGCAGGGGAACGGGAACGGGAACGGGCCGATCTGGAAGGGAAGGGGGCGTGCGGTGCGGGAGCTCGACTAACGCTGAGGGGGGCGAACACGACTGGGCCATGTGAGGGCATGAATCCGGGCTGCAGTGGGCCAGACTCGGCTCTGAGCTCCAGCGAGAGAAGGGCACCAGAACCGGAGAGCCCACAGCCGAACTCTGACCTAGAGACATGGAACAGACAAAACACTTCATCAGCGCAACAGTTATTACAGTTATCAAAAATTCACTAGTTTACAATTTTGGTTTTCAGTTTAATTTTAGTTAAGTCTTAAAAGGTAGATGAAGAACACATAAATGTAGAACCACAAATTGCTCCATCTGCCTATGACGACGAACACTACACTCAGAAGTTCAACATTTTTATTTGTAAAATACAGTTAACACCTTTTGACCAATTACTTTCTATGAATTTTACAAAAAAACAAAAAAAAACAAAACTTTTTTTTAGATTTTATTACTTTTGTTAGATATTTAGTTTAATGTTACTGTTTATTACACTTTTGAACGATAAAGTAATACTTTTATTTAGCATTATTAGGATGCATTAAATTGATCACAAGTGACAGTAAAGACATTTATAATTTTACAAAGTATTTACATTTCAAATAAAATATATGAAGAGTTCAGATGCAAAAGCCTCTAAGTGCCATCTGAAATTTTCTTCTAGAATGATCATTTTTATCAAGCTTGTATATTTAAGTTAAGTGATTTCACTTAAATGACAATTAATAGGTAATTTGCACTGCCATTTAAGTGAAATTATTGAACTTAAATATACAAGCTTGATAAAAATGATCATTCTAGAAGAAAATTTCAGATGGCACTTGGAAGTATTCATATACTTTTGAACTTTCTATTTAATTCATCAAAGAATCCCTATCAGTATTTATATCAAAATATAAAAGCACAGCACAACTGTTTTGAATATTGTCATCATTACATTTCATCATTTTAATAAATGTTTAAGCATAATAATAAATGTTTCATGCTCAAGCATGAAATCAGCATTTTAAAATGATTTCTGAAGGGTCATGTGACACTGAAGATTGGAGTAATGATGCTGAAAATTCAGCTTTGCATCACAGGAGAAAAAAACACTGTCAATCTATTTGCAGGGTGCAGATGTTGTAAATGTGAAGACGAAGCCCTCTATGGGATACAGGGAGCATTGTATGGAAATATTTAATGTAAGATGTAAAATACAGTAAGAAAGTAGTCAATATTTTTATCAAACAAATGTAGCCTTAATGAACATAAGAGGCTTCGTTCTAAAATAAAAAAAAAAACTTACCTACCTCAAACTTTTGAATGCTAGAGTAAACAACAGTTATTCACATAAATAGATTAACTAGTTTTGATGACTTCTTTCCCCCCCAGCATTTTATTTCTTCGATTGAATAATACGATGCTCCCTGTATCCCATAGAGGGCATCGTCTTCACATTTACAACATTAACATTTACTGCGAGTGTCACAGTGAGAGTGTGTGTGCTTGAAGTGTATTGAAGTATGAGCACATACTAGAGCATGTTAGTAAATGTGTGTGATAAAACATGATATTAGGCTCTGCGTATATGTGTGTGTTTGTGCTTGACCACATTATTACAGCTTGTGAGGGTGGGACAGCAGGAAACAGAGACTTGATGGCAGGTTAGTCTGTAGTCGTGATGATATGCATAAAAGTGTATGGATGCGTGTGTGTTTGAGAGAGTGCATGTTTCCTTGTGTCAGGTCTCTCAGAACTACTAAAACCCATCTAAACCACAAAGCACAAGAGGGAAACGCTCCTGCCGAGCTCAAAGTGTGTGACAGATAGAGACAAAAAAGAAATTGTATGCATGTTTTTTCAGCTGCCCGAACATTATATATTGTATTTTAACAGTGCAATAAATATCGCCTTTATTACTTTGTATGATCACATAAACTAGCCAAAGATTATTTAAACATTTTTATTATGCTATTTAATGTGGTTTACACACATTACATTGCAATATATTACATTACACATAAGCCCAGAATTAATTCTTGCCAAGCACCAAATATGTGAAAAAATTGGCTTTGGTGAATAAATCAAACATGTTTACTTATAATAACAATTACGATCAGATGGTTTACATTAAAATATAAAAATGACTCAGAAGTGATTCAAATCAATTTGTCTACTAAGAAAACATCTGTTGCACTTTATTGTATGTGCAAAAGGATGCTTAAGTGAGTTTTTTCCCACTTATGTTATATTGCGTGCATTAAGCATGAATGCATTATTAGTTGCATTAATCCTGCGCTATCTTCCTCCATGTTTCACAATGCTCATAATTTAACCCGGGGTTAACAATGAATCCTCGGTATTCACATGAACTGACGTTTCACACTGTACATTCCTAAACCCTGGGTTAATGTCCTTATCTGCGGTGTCATTGTTATTGATTGGAGGAGAGACGTGTGCGACCTGTTTATATAAAAGCTCTAATATTGCACGTCTTTATATTATACACTGCAGACTGTAGTGGTGCAATGGATCCCTAAACCCACGCTTCGGATCATAGTGCAGTTTTTGAGTCACGGATTGGATCATTTTTCGGATCAGCAAAAAAAAAAAAAAAAAAAAACAATGTAACTTTGCTTTTCATTTATTACTAAAAGACCACTTTAAGTACATCGATACCACAGCAATAAAATTAATAATTTAACATTAAAGATAAAAGTCAGTAATAAAATAAGAACATATACACCAATTACAAGCATAGATACAATATAACAAAGTTACAAATAAAGTTAAAACAGTAGTATTCAGGAACAGAAATGTAATCAGTAAATTGTAAAATAACACTATAGTGTTCACTGTATAAATTAAATATAGATTAATCTTTGTTGAAGATGTGTTTTATTGTTTAATTGACATTAAACAGTCCTTCCAGAAAAACGCAAAGTTTTTTTGTGATTGTCGCGGGCAAAAATCCTTGATTATGCAGCACGTTTTCTTAAATAATGCGATGGAATATGCAGGATATTTATGCAATGAAATTGCGGGAACTTACAAAAACTGCGGTTTGATGAAAAAGAGAAAAAAAAGTGATTCCCCCAACACCCTGGTCTCACTAGGCTACTACCTTAAACGTACAGTATGGCATTTTTCGCCACTAGGGGTCGCTAACCTATTTACAATAACAAAGGCGTAGATTTATGACGCAACATTTGCTAAGAATTATGGATCTTGTCGTCAAAGTCAAGCCGACCGATCTAATGATGTTTATGGTTGACTGAATACATCGATGTTTTTATCATGACTGTGATATAAAGCAGTTCAGGATTGCTATGACAGCTATCAGCTCCACACGCGACGCGAGTCCCGCGGATATAAAAGGAATATGAACATTTCATTCTACCGAACTACACGCAGAATTACTACTCACAGGTCAGTTTATTAGACAAATTAAACTTGTGAGGTAACGCAGCGCTGTTTCACTTGGTATAACATTACACTAACGTTAGCACACTAAACTGCATTTAAATGTGTTTAAATGTATGTGTTAGTTTGTCTGTATGAGACTAGCAGTAAACTAGATCAACATTAGAATAACATACAGATCATATTCTAACATTTTATCATTGTTGAACTATATAACATTGATTAGTTTTATGTAAATGTGCTCACCTGTTTAATAAAGTACATGTAGGAGCGGTCGAAGTCTCGGACGAGGAGCTCTCGTTTATATACGCTCTAGGCATCTCAAAAACACCGCGCTGATATTGATTCTCGTTTTAGTTCTCCTTTTTTTATCCAAAGTCTGCTTGCCATGGTCCATAATGTTTGAACGAAACAACAACAGAGTGCAAATAGACATTGTGAACTACAAAGTTGTCCGCGTCAGTCGCTTTGGTTACTATCAGAGGGCTCTGGTTCATAGCTCTGGTTGCCATGGCAGCACGAGCGGAAACCAGGGACAACGCGGATATGACGGCGACAAAACGGAAATAAAGAAACGGGATGTTTCTCGAATTAAATTACAAATTTCTCCTGGTTTGAAAGTTGTTGGAAACAGTCGGGATAATGTAAGTACACAAGTAAAAAAAATATATAACATAGATATAGTGATTTTTGCTATTTTTAAAGCAAAAAAGTTACATATTGTGCCTTTAATGTAAAGAGTCATTTTCTATTACTTCCTATGATAAGCAAGCATACTACATCACAGAAAGTTCTGGAAATTTTGCTGGAGATTTGTTTCATTTCAGACCTTAATAAACACATGGCTCAAACTTACAAAACATTCATGAGTCAAACAAGTTCTGTAGCTTTACAAAAGGAATATGCTACAACTTCTGCAAAAATTAATTTTACAGAGGTAGCTATACAAAACAGACATCTTCTGTTAAAATAAGTGCTTCCAATGCACAAAGTGCAATCTCTTACTGTAACGTAAATTTACATACTACCAATATACTTACAACTGTAATAAAGTCACTTCATCACGTTCCCATGGCAACAGGGGAAAACGGCTGCTCTTGTGTGAAGTAAACGCAACATTTTTCAACTTTCTGCTAAGATAAGCTGACTTTTTTGCAACGAAAATGCGGGGATTATGAAATCATGCAAGCCCCGCATATTTTATGCGCGGAAATCGTCAATTTATGCGGCATATTTGAAAAAATGCGGCCCCCGCATAAATATGCGGACTGATTATGTGGCTGATTATGCATTGAATTATGCAATCGCATAATCGCGTTTTTCTGGAGGGACTGATTAAATGACAGACAGCAGCAGATTTGTATAGGCTGCTGTCACTTTAAGACATAATGAACGGACCAATATACTCATACACATCTGATTTCTTTATCAACTGGTTACGTTCACTTAAGACATAACCGACTGTGTAAACAAAAATACTTGCTGAGACGGGTATTTTAAAAATTTGATGTGTATGTGTCCGCTCAAGCGCAAGGAGATGCGAAAGAGGAATCAATTCGGTGTTCTTTGTCACCTCTTCTTGCGCTTGAATGGTTTAAAATCTCTTGAATGTGCAAATTGTCAAGAAAAAAAGCGTGCAAGTGATAAACTTTTACTCTATGACAGTTAAACTTGACAATTAATCCGCGATTCACATGCGCGCCGAACCGGGCCTCGTCCGTACGGATCACGGATCAACTGCGAATCTGTTGCCCTCTAGCAGACTGTACTAATTGACTATAAAGATAAGAATGAAACGGTCTCTTCTTCACACCAGTTGACGTGTTTTACGCCGCCATTTAACAGTTTCTGTGTGTTTCTGTGACGGTGCAAAGCACGTGAATTCATGCATGCGATTGGTTGTCGGTTGTTAAGCATCTAGTAATATCATTCTAACACTGCATCGTTTCACACTGCACATCTTAGGAGCAGGGTTTAATAACACCGGCTAAAAAGCTGTCCTATACTGTAAATATTTACATGTGCAAATATCTCTAGTCTCACCTGTGTGAGTGGGGTTTACCCGCACATAATTGGCCAACGTAACGTCACGTGCGGCGCCACATTCCAGTGGGATCGGACAGTTGCGGAAGTGATTCAGCATGTCCATGACTGATGGGAAACGCAGGTGCTGCACACGACACTGACCCCATTCGGTTAAAGATAGACGTAAATGCTGCAAAGGAAGAAAAACAGTGGAAAATGCATTATAAATACTGACATAAACAGAGAAAATAATTTGCAACAGTAATATTGATGTGAATAGTGATCAAATAGAAAACGTTATGTTAATAATTTTTAATGTAATGCTTACATTAAAATAATGTATTTATATTTAAGTAAATATAGTTGTTTTAATTAATAAAATATTACATTATTTTAATGCATTTAAATTTAAGTAAATATAATTATTTTTAATTAATAAAATATTAAATGCACTTAAATAGAAAAAGTTATTTTGCATTTTTATTTAAAATTTGTGTAAAATGTCTAATACTAATAATAAATGGATACAGAGATGTAAAAAATGGAAATGGAAGATTAGGTTGAGCACTGCATTGTGGGATACAGTTTTATAAATTAAATTGAAAATATAATATTCTGGCTTGTTTGAGTGTGTGTGTTTCACAAAACGGTATAATGTACAGTAAAAAAAAAAGAAAAGAAAAAAAAAGATAATAATTGTTTAATGCTTTTAAAACATTCAGAAATACATTATACTGACTGAATATGAAAAAATAAGCACTGATATTATTTGCTTCCAGTAGTAGCCTAAACATGATGCCTTTAAAATTAACTTCAAAATTCAAAAATACAAAATATAAAACAATAATAATAATATATTTAAACACAAAATTGAGCAATAACCATTTGGTGACTGATATACTGAACATCCATAATGAAAATAATATTCATGATAATAATGATGTTGAGTTATTATTACCTTTGCTCTGCCCTGGTAGTTAAACGTGAGGACATAGTCTCCTCTCCGTGTCTCGCTCTGTCTCACCAGGAAGTTCCCATGACCGCTGACCCCGGCATGCTGTACAAGGTAGGCAGCCCGCACACGTGATATGGGCCCGTGGAACCATGGGTAAGAGGACAGGAAGTGATCTGTTTTATTGTAGGCGTGCTCTGTGAGCACTCCAAATCCCAGAGAGGCTGTGGAGGCAAACAAGACAGTGTGTTTACAGACATCTGAATATGACTCTCATCTGATTTTCTACCTAAAGCAAGCGGTCGATTATCATGCAAAATAGTTTCATCTCAAATGTTAGTTTATAAAAATGAATGAAAAATGTGTTGCAGTGGAAATCTATGCAGCGAATGTAACAGTGACACTGTTTCAACTGTATAACTAAAACATATGAACAATAAAGAATCAAAATTGAGTTTTGGTCCGGTTCACAGCAGTTAAGTCTGTTTTGATCGAGTTGACAACAAATGCTTTTGAAGCTGTTTAGAGTACTTGCATTAATATCAATAAGAGAGAAAAACAGAAGACAGGAAGAGAGAAAGTGTATGTGTGTGTATGTGCGTGACTCACCCTGGCCGCTGGGCTCTGTGCTCCCTCTGCGAACTGCATTCAGTGAGTCACTAACAGGAAACGCTTCTCCATCCACACTATCTGACCTGGAATCACACACACACACTCTCATAAACATCTATGAGCTTCTTTAATTGCATGATGAAGAGGTCCCACAATGTCACACTGTCAATAACATCACATCACATATGCTAAGGTATGTACACATTGTTTGATGACTAAAAAAAGCGAAACTTTGTATAACAAACACGTGGTAACATAAACGTGTTTTTTTTTTTTTTTTTTGCGATCCATAAGAGGCCCTAAAACTACACTTTTGTCGCACATATTAAATGTGCTTAGATAGAAAGTTATTTGCATTTTTAATTAAATTTTGTGTCAAATTTCTTCAAATAATCAAAACAGAGATGTTAAAGAATTTAACACGGTTTATATATATATATATAGGGCTTCCTTTGGCGGCCAATACAGCCTCAGTTTGTCTTGGGAATGACCGATACAAGTCCTTCACAGTGGCCAGAGGGATTCTGACCCATTCCTCTTCCAGAACAGCGGTCAGTCACGTTTTCTGACTTGCTACTCTAAAATACCCCAAAGTGGCTCAAAAATCTTCAGATCTGGTGACTGTGCAGGCCTTGGGAGATGTTCAACTTCACTTTGTAATGTTCATCAAACCATTCTGTCACAAGTGTTGCTGTGTGTATTGGTACATGATCATGCTGATACACGGCACCACCTTCAGGGTACAATGTTTAAAACATTAGGAGCACATGGTCCTTCAGAACGGTTCGGTAGTCCATCAAGCACAGTCGGGAATGTCATGATATTACAGCTCAAACATCACTGATCCACTGTCGTGTCTCACTCTGGGCATCAACAGTCCGGGTGTTCGGACTCTTTGGGGGATTCTCCACACCGTAACTTCCACAGATGTGGGAATGACAGTGAACGGATACATCAGAGAATGATGCATGTTTAAGCCCAAGATTTGCACTGTTTGCACCAATAAAACTAATATTTGGCATTGGCACGAGTGACCAAAGGTTTGGCTATAGCATCCTGACCATTAATATGGACTCTGTGGAGTTGAGCAGCTGTGGTTTTTTGGATACAATCCGGGTTAGTAGTACCTGGACATCCCTTTCAGACAGGACACAGTTACTCCTGTTGGATGCGGTTCGTCCTATGTGGAGATATGCCGATATTACCCTGGATACCAGAGCTCTCGATACACCACAAAGACTTGCTGTCCTGGTCACAGATGAGCCAGCGAGACGGGCACCAACAATTTGTCCTTTTCTGAACTCTGATATGTCTCCCATTATGTTGTGTGAACTGCAATATTTTATGTACAGCTGTGCTATTGCTCTGAAGTTAACCTTCACTAAAATGAACCTTCACACCACCAGGCCACTTATATATAGACATGAAACCTTCACACTATTCTGGCCAGTGTTTCAGGTTCATTGTCCAGCCCCTGTGTCTGTGTATATGTATATATAATATTTATGTATTTAATTTAAACTATATAGGATTTATTATATTAATATTATTTTTATTATCTCACTCTCTTTCTATCTATCTACCATGAAAAACTGGGAGAATTTGTGAAAATAAATACATAAATCAAAAAATCAAACAAGAATGCAATGAATATAGTGAGAAACTGTGTAGAGAGGAGAACAGACGTCGCTTTGAAACCTACAGGGACGAAATGAAGGAAAGAACAGAGGAAGAGAGCAGAAGCAAGACTCAGGGAGGGGCGTTTGGGGAAGTTGCGGGAGAGAGCAGCACAAAAGCTTTTGGTTCGAGTCAGGAAATGTGTCTTGTAATTCTTGGACAAGCAAAAAAAAGAAAAAAAAAAAAAAAAAGGTTAAAGGTAAAAAAAAAAGAAAAAAAAGAAAGAAACGTAAGAAAAATAAAACAAGGCAAATAAAACGAGAGAGCAGGGGGCATGGAGAGAAAGGAGGCCATGAGATGTGCTGAGTCGAGTTCTTGAGATTCTTAGTAATCAGAATAACAGGAAGACCTCACTCTCTCTCTCTTCCTAAAACTCACATTGATATATTCACACAGGCTTGAGTTCTCAGTACCCTCACACCAATAAAAGGAAATGAAACATTCGTGCACACACACACAAACACACCTTCTTTGACAGACATACACACAGATGGTATATACGGACATGTCTGCAAGTAAACAAACAGAGTGATATCTATATTAAGATTTTTTTTAGCTACTAAAATGCATGAGAAATCAAACTCTGTGGATTACTTTGGTACTAAGTTGAGTCTTGTAAAAATAGAGCTGCTTGTAACCCTTTGTGTGTATGTGTGTGTGTGCAGTCCTGGTAAACCCTATGTTATAGGAACACAATGTCCCCATAAAGATGGCAAAACCCTTGACCTTGTGGGGTATTTTATTGGTCCCCATGAGGAAAGCAGCTTATAAATCAGACTAAGTGATGTTTTTTCAAAATGTAAAAATGCAGAAGGGTTTCTGTTATGGGTAGGTTTAGGGAATAGAATATATAGTTTTTTCAGTATTAAAGTCATTACGCCTATGGAATGTCCCCATAAAACATGAAAACCTAATGTGTATGTGTGTGTGTGTGTGTGTGTGTGTGTGTGTGTGTGTGTGTGTGTGTGAGAGAGAGAGGAAGTGAGTGGGTTTTCTCAGTAGGGGAATGTCAGGAACTTTTGCAGATGTCTGGAATCTTCAGAAGTAAGTTTAGCTCAAATGCAGAAAGCGCTGCTCTCACCTGCTGGTGATGCATTCCCGGAGCTCTGTGGTCCAGGAGCTCACCTGCTGCTCATTATCGGCCTCAAATATAAAACTACGAGGATGGCCAGTAACCTGAGCAGAGAGAGAGAGAGAGAATGGAGAGAACACAAGAAGATAAAAAGATTTAGAAACGAACTTGCCTGATCATTTTGTGTTTGTCAGCATCAGTTAATGAACCGTAGTTGAGTTGTGTCAGTTTAAAGACAGCTTTGCCAAAGAATAATGGCATGTCCTGTTTTACGATATATTTTAATTGAATTTGAAGTGAGATTTGAAAAAATAACTCATTTGCTACAATAAAAATAAAAATAATATGTAATAAATTGTAATACATTTATATATGTGACTAGCTTGACACCATTTTCTACGGTTATTAAATTACTATTTATTTATTTAGATTTAGATTTACTTTAATATGTATAAGACAGCTTATATATATATATATATATATATATATATATATATATATATATATATATATATATATATATATATATATATATATGTATATATGTATATATGTATATATGTATGTGTGTGTGTGTGTGTGTGTGTGTGTGTGTGTATGTATGTATGTATGTATGTATGTATGTATGTATGTATGTATGTATGTATGTATGTATGTATATATATATATATATACATACACACACATACATACATACATGCATACACACACATACACACACACACACACATATATATATATATATATATATATATATATATATATATATATGTATATGTGTGTATGTGTGTGTATGTATGTATGTATGTATGTATGTATGTATATATATATATATATACACATACATATATATATATATATATATATATATACATACATACATACATACATACATACATACATACACACACACATACACACACATACATACATACATACATACATACATACACACACACACATATACATACATATATATATATATATATATATATATATATATATATATATATATATATATATATATATATATATATATATATATATATATATATATATATATATATATATAACACACACACACACACACACACACACACACACACACACACACACATACACACATATATATAAATAAATATATATAGTTTAATAACTGGTAGAAAATGGTGACAAGCTAGTCATATATATAAATAAATAAATATAAATTCACAATTTTCACCATTTTAATTGCTTTTATTTAAATATATAACAACTACTATTCCATGTATCTCTCAATTAACATGAGGCCATAAAAACGGCAATGCATAGTAATCGTAAAGATTGTTTGAATAGTTTTAGATAGATAATAGCATGTCACACCACAGAGCGCTGCCATCGACTACTCATCTGCTTTATATTGGCTGTCAGACACCTTGCTCTCTAGATATCAGCATAGACCAAAGGAAAAAACATTTTGGTCGACCACTAATCATGACGACTTCAGCAAAAAGCAAAAAAGCAAAATCAAAGACTGAGCTCTTCTTTCCAGCTCTGAAACGACGAGACTCCCATGAAGTAGCGTTAACCTGAGACAGATTAGAACAGGTATAAACTTTTATGTGCTAGATATGTTTTTTCATTTGGGACAACAAATAGAACTTGGATTCACAAACAAACATTTTAGTTTGTGAAAATACTGTAATACAGTATATTACTGTGAAAATACTGTATATGCATGTTTATAAAACCGTTCTAAAATCAGATATACTGTATTTACAAAAAAAACAAAACACAAATTTTCAATTATCAAATACAGTGGGCTTTAAAGATCTGAGACCAGAAGTGAAAATGGGTCTGTTTTGCAATTTTCAAATGTATTTTTTTATTGTAAGACATGATGACCACGTTCTCCATCATGATTTGATTTGTTCAAAGAAGCATCCCGAGCTTCAAAGAAAGATAATCTGGCCGTCTGTACAAAAAGTCACCTGATCAATGACATTTGATTAGTCACCTAGAAATACTGCACAATCTGAAATATTTCATATTCGTTCATAATAAGTTTACAGTGTTTAAAAAAAAACATGAAAGTCCTATAAACTTCACAAATTTCAAAGTGGTGTTAAACTTTTGGACCCCACTGTATACATTCCATAATTATATATGAATTGAATACATTTAAATGAACATTTTTTGCATGCAATATTTACTAAAATGTACTAAAAACAGGACATGCACTATGAAGATCAGGCCAAAGTTGATCATCTTAAAATGGCCTAATACCATCCAAATGAGTCGGCCTTGTCAATATATAATAGTTTTTTTTCAATGAAATGAACCAGTGTGTGTCTTCGTTCACCTTTAAGACAAATGTGTTCATATTGTCTGGCATCTCTAGACGATTACAGCGTCGAATCTCTTTGATGTCCGAACAGTGTACGGTGAACTTTGGCATTTTGTAGTCCTGAAACACAAAAAAGCAACAAAACCTCTTTATATAATCATATTACAATTACATCATGTCTTTAGAAACATTTACAAGTTCCAAAACATCCTTTACTGTTTATATTGTGCCTGTATAATGTCTTTAATACTTTAAATGAATAATATTTCAATGTCGTACAGTAGCTTGAATTGATCACTTCTGCTTACATTATTCTCATTTGTGAGTTGCTCTTTTAAATGTCTGCTATATGAATACAAGTAAATGTAAGATTTCACACAGAGCAATAAACTGTGATTTGGACTCTTATACTGAAACAAAACCCAGCAAGTTTCTTTACAGGGCAATAAAACATAATAATATACCACTCAAATAGTCGGACAAATAATAACTCTTGTCACTGATGATAAAACACTTCATGAATGTCGTCCAGTGTGGGTTTGAGCAGGGAGAGGGAAACGAGAGGCGGATGATTTTCTTGTTCTACTGGGATTAGCTAAGAATGTTCATCTGGAAATTAAGAGAGAATAGAGCTACGACCCGTGATCTGAAACCTTCGACCTACGCCTACATACACACATATACACACTCACACACACACTAAATCTCCTTGGGAAAAAATGAGAGCGGATTCCGGGAAGTTGTGAGAGCTGCAAATGAATCCGGACGCTCTGAGCTGCAGGAATTTCCAGCATGTATTCAGATTTAGAATTTAGAAATGAAGAAACTCTTTCTCTCTCAAACTAAATCTGTCATTTTGATTGAGTCAGGCTAAATCACGGCTTAAAATAGCTTCACACGCTCTGGCTTGTGCCAAAGTAACGGTGCCGTAATACTACAAGCCTTCCTCTTTGAACGGCAGTCAACCCTCACACAGAGAGGAGAGGAGAAAACACCACTGACTCATTCACGTCCACATGCATATGCATGCACATTTGCACACTTCTGCTCTAATTCCAGGAGAACAAGCAGTTATTGAAGTATTAAACACCACACACACAAACAGTAAAGCGGATGACTTGTTTCTCTTCTCCAATTATGTTCGCCAAGGCAAATGCATGAAGGCTGCTAAACGTACGGAGCAGATTTCCACAAAAGCAATTCTATAATATATTTAATACTCAAGAAGACGGTTTTCCGAGAATCAGCGTTGAGGTCGTGGAAGTTCACGAACCACAGACCAATCAGCTTCTCTGTCAACTAAGATTTACTACAAATTGCTGGATGTTAATGTCTTAAACTGTCCATGTATCTTGTTCAATTTCAGGTTCTCCATCATCACTAAACATTAACACATTGTACAATAACTTGTTCACAGTTTGTATGTTATGGCTGCATATACATACAGTATGTTAATTAAAACTACACTGTAAAAAAAAAAAAAGTGAAATTTATGGTAAAACACTGGCAGCTGACACTGACAACCACTAAAAACCGGTGGTGATGAGACACACACCGTACTTCACCGTACATACTGTAGTAAGGAAACTTACTGTTAAATAATTAACGGTATTTAACCATTAAAGTCACAATAATTTTTTTGCAAGGTTTAATAATCTTTTTTTCATCATGGTATGTATTACATACCATGATGAAAAAAAGATTATTAAACCTAGCAAACATTCCTTTTCAAAAAAAGACAATTAAAACTACGGTAATATACACATGATTGCAAAGAAAAGATGAATGAATATCATTTAAACTAGTATATGCATGTAAAAGATGAAACTAATAAACATACCAACAAAAGATGATTAAAACTAGTATAAGTATACAAACAAAAGGTTATTTAAACTAGTATAGGCTACTAGTAGTATAAGTTTACAAAAAACTAGTATACATATGATTACAAATCAAATTAAATGTAAATACTGTTATGAATAAAAGATGATTAAAACTAGTACAATACGCTTAAGAACAAAAAACGATTTACACTAGACACTATGTACACTAGTATACATACCATACAAGCAAAAGATGCAGTAAGTCATAAACCAGAAGCATCATGAGTTAGCTTTAGCATAAAGATCAAAAATGATTTAAATATAACCAATTAATCACATTTATAGAGAAAATCATTTTATTTTAAGCACACATGGAACATATGTGGCTGGAGCAAATGTGATGCACATCAAAAACAGTCAAATGAAGGTTTTAATCTCGTTTTAATCTCATTCATTCAAATACCTTCATTGTTTTTGTGCCAGAAAAATATGCATAGCTATCATTGCAATCATACATTTAAAAAGATATTGTCTAGTAGCATCAGGGTGGTTAGATACTGTTTGTTAGTAGCTTGTAGAGTATATAACATTTTTTTTATATATAGCTTAACTATTTTTAAGCTATGAATAACTTAAGCAAGCTACACTTTCAAACTAGCTTCCCAAACCCTGTTGTGAAATGACTTCAGGAATTGCTCTCTAGTCTAAACTAAATACTGGCGAGTGTGACAAATCATGACGGCTCTTAAACCAAAGAGCGAAAAACGAAGAAATTCGCATTAGCTCGATTTCTATGACCATATTTGGCCCCTGTTTCTGTTTGTCAGAGGCTGGATATTCACCCTCGCTCTACACAATACAAACATTTTGCTAGGCTGTGTAGAATGCTGTTTATCTGTTTTCTGACACAACTCATAGTGCATTTCCTGCGCACATAGTGCGAGTCCAGACAACTTGAGTTTCAATGTAGATGGTCCATGTGGAGACGCATGAGATGGCCACATCACAGTCGATTTATTATTCACCTGATCCATTTAAAATCCTGCTTTTGTATATTGTGTAAGGATTTCATGGCTCATCTTCACATTAAAAAGTTTCATTTCTAGTCACAGATGTTCTCTGGTGTTACCGCATTAAACACTGTTTAATTGTGCACGTGTTTGTGTGTGAGAGCAATTTAAAATGCCACAACAAACAGCCATGCCATTCATCTGAATAACTCCACTTCCTAATTGTTACTTTTGCTTTTACTCACATTCTCAGAACAACCTTTCAAAATGAGTCACATAATGAAATTAGAAATAACAAAACGCAAAGGAATCCAGGAACAACATGTCGCTGACAACACACAATAATGACACTAGGAATCAATTACTATTCAACAATGTTACTGATCTGACTGTACTGACGCTGTTGTATGAGAACTGAGCTGGATAATGACTTCATCTTTGGATTTTTTGCAGAACTGCTTTATAGATGAAATGAAGTAATTTAATAATTGATGATCTTTAGAACGGAAGTGAATCAACACTGAACTAACTTCAGGTGAACAACAGCCGACATGCATCATATTCCTATCACTGTGAAGCTGCTTTGAAACAATCTGTATTGTATAAAGCGCTATATAAATAAAGGTGACTTGACATTAGGAAGAGATGTCTCAGTGATGTTCTGCTGTGATCCAGAGATGGCCTTTCAGCAATTCAGAGGCCCTATTCAACGAAACAGTCGGAGGCCGCCCACACAATGAGGAAAAATTCAGACAAAAACATTGTATGCAATGGGACTGCAATTAATCTCTGTTATATTTAACGATGTTATATATGTATAATAAAAATTGGAATAATACAATATTACAATATAAACTTTCCGATGACGGAGTGCAGCAACAGCTCTGACAAGTTTATCCTTATCCAGCATAGTGTTGTCAAAAGTGCCGACTTTGTTTCCATTTTAAAAATGTGACTATACCAGCATTTCCCCATTATTGAATGGATTCTTGAACACCTCTGATTGACCATTGCGTTCACGAGCTCAACATATATGTCTGTGATTGGCTACAATAAGGGCTTTCGCACCGGAGGAACCTCTTCATAGTTCCCAGAACTATTGGCGGAAGTTCCCACCGCAGGAACTAGGAACGATTTTAGTTCTAGGAACTCCTTTATGAGGAACTAATTTAGCTCCTACTTCAGAATAGGGTTAAAACCAGCATGACATTAGTGTTTGCTGATTGGCCGAACGCACGCGAAACACCAGCACCCGCCATTTAAAAAAAATAAAAATCTGTGTAAACACACAGATTATAGCCTATATATTTATCTATATATCCAGAAACTAACTCTACGAACATGGAAATCAGTGATAGATGGGCCTCTTAACCTTTACGCTGAGGAGCAATCCAACGCAACTTTGAATTCTGACCAAGCCAAACATGATTATGTATTTCTGCTCAGCAACACTGAACATCAACCACACGGCAAACGCTTATAACTTTTCATATACTGTCTACTTTCTTTGTGTAACAGTTATATATACATGTATTAGACAGGACTGTTAGACAGAACATAAAATAATGAACATGGAGAATGCGAGCACTGTATGGCTCAGGCTCATCGCCGGGTGAGTCACTGAATCATTCAGTCACACGATTTGTTCAAAACGACTGATTCATTCAGGGACAAAGCAAGAGGTTAGGTGTGTTCGACTGGAAGCGGTGCTGCGCAGATCTGTCGATGTAGTCCCGCGAGAGCGATTAGAGACAGGTTTCGCTGTACTTTGAAGTCACACAACTATCAGTCTGTCTGTGCAGCACTGCTTCAAATCAACACACCTAAGCTGTCATTCACTCTTCCCTACCTTACTCCACTAATATAATCCAGTAGAAGGAGTCATGATGAGACGTTAAAACGAGGTCCTGACTATCTGTGGTCATTAAAAATTCCTTCGAAAGAGTAGGGGTGTAAGCCCGGCATCCTGGCCAAATTTGACCAGTGGCCTCTGTCCATCATGGCCTCCTAATAATCCCCATAAATACTGATTGGCTTCATCACTCTGTCTCCTCTCCACCAATAAGCCAGTGTGTGGTGGGCGTTCTGGTGCAATATGGCTGCCGTCGCATCATCCAGGTGATGCTGCACATTGGTGGTGGTTGAAGAGATTTCCCCCCCTTTCTATGTAAAGCGCTTTGAGTGCTAAGAAAAGCACTATAGAAATGTAACGAATTATTATTATTACTAATTAAACGAGTGAGTGAATGCGGACACTGAGTGCGCCGAAAGGGCTGCCACTTTTGCATATTCTGTGCCTGCTGTTTAATAATCATTTTGAACTTAGCAAACTGGCAGGTCCATAAGTACTGAAAAGATTTACCTTGAACTCTAAACTCTATCATGTATAAATCGTAATTAAACAATTTAATAATCAATTAAAAAAGAATTTATACCTATATATTATTATGCTGTAGCCATATTGGACTAGCGGTTTGGAAAATGGATGGATGGATGATTCAACTGCGAGCGCCATCTATTGGCGAGACTCTGTAATTTATTCTGCACGACCCTTACAGTGCATTATGGGTATTCTCTAGCCATTGAGTGTACATTATGGATGCTTCTCAATACTCAAATTGATGCGTCCTCATTTCCTCGCTCCTCAGTCCTCCAGCCCATGACCAGGAAACCAATCTATTTATCTATTTCTATTATATCTATATTTCTATTATATATACATTTCTATTATATATAAAATGATAAAAGTATTAATTTTAAATGTAAAATATTTAGCATAGCATCACAATAAAAATAAAATTATATATTTTCCTAAACTAGTGTTTTTGTCTATCTATATATATATATATATATATACACACACACACACATATACTGTGTGTGTGTATATATATATATATATATATATTAATTATGATATGAATTTATATAATTACATTTAAATTATATTATATTATATATTTTTCTAAACTAACATGTCTTAAAATGTATGTCATGTATCTTTACACAATATATGGGAACCATCAGGGCCCTCAAAGGCCTAAACTATTGTAAAAAATTATATGTAAAACTTTTAAATAATAGTTTAAAAACTTTAACAATAAAAAAGTTGCTTGTTTGGGTAAGTTATTTAAAATCTAATAGGTTACATCACATGCCAACTGATTATATTCTGGCCACCACTGCCACTGTTTTATACATGTTAAGCTTTATTTGAGAAAACATAAATTTTGCAGAATTACTGGTCAGTCTGTATATTTAAACTCAGCGACTATTATGCATATATTTGCTGTAATTCTGCATTGCAATAGTTAATATTTTTCCCAAATCATAAGTTTATTACAGTAAGATACATACATTTAACCGGCTGCTGTGCCAGTCTAATGATATTATTTATTACCAGCTTTGCTTGTTTGTGTGTGGTCACGATCACTGTTCGATGATGATGATGCGGAAGTGGCTGTCGCTAATGTGCTGTCATGATGCGTCGGCGTACATTAAATTGTGTGTGGTTTTGTGGCCAGTTATCACCATATTCTGTTGAAATGCACACACCGATTGTGTGATCATGCAATTATTTATAATGAGGATTTGCATTTTATTACATTTTGTTTTATTTTGTTAATAACTCTCACGCTAACCCATAGAAGAGGACACAGTAAGCTAGGCTAGGCTGATTTTAGTCTCAGTTTACTTATTTAAAAAAAGTGAGAGGGCCAAGGTTCGAGAGTCACTGTTCGCTATATACTGTATATATATATATATATATATATATATATATATATATATATATATATATATATATATATATATATATATATAATGCATTAGTTTAGAAAAAAAGAAAGTAAAACAGTCTTTTAATTACACCTAAGTTTCCCAGCTTTTAAAACACACACACACACATTTGTACACGTGCATGCTTGTGTTAAAGACTGATCCCTTCTTAGGTCAGAATGGTTTGCTCATGGTTTTCACAGGCTTTATTTTTTTTTTACATTCCTTTCATTTATTTACCTCCATCTCCCTCCCTGCACGCTACTAAAATAAGAGTGTCAATCACTCTGACCTTTACTGCTGCTCTCGAAAGCCCCACCACAGCAGTACTGAGAAAATACACATGAAAGAAAGACAGAGATAGAGCGAGGGAGAGGGAGAAGTGCAGATGAAAAAAAAGAGCAGGTTTCCGGTGTCAGTCAAAATCTCCCGAAGATGGACAAGTATCTTACTTTTCTTTAAAAAAAGGGATGTTTTCTGTAATCTGAAACAGCTAGAAAACCACTCGTCATCCACCGCTAGCTGTGTTAAGATGCTACGTGTGCTTGTTGCATTTAAAGCGCAGCAGCAAAAAAAAAAAAGTGCATTAATGCATCAAGCAAAAGAGTTCATTTTTTCCTCTCTTTTTAGTTCTTCAGCAGTATATCTGTAACTATTGATTCAAAAACATCCGTTCGCCTGCAATAATGCTGAGAAACTGCACCGGCCCTTTAATTTACAGAAAGAGATTTATTGGCTTAATCACCATAAATACACATGCAGTTTGGCTTGCTGGAAAGTGACAAAACACGGCACAATACTCATACACTAGTGCAAACACACACACACACACACACACACACACACACACACACACACACACACACACACACACACACACACACACACACACACACAGCTACTCATATTCAACTTCATATTCACACAGGTCGGAAGCATCCTGTTTACGGACTAGAGAAGGTGAACCACAGCACCTACATGCACACAACGACAGAGAGAGAGACGAATAGAGAGAGAGAGATTGAGGGGGAGCGAGCGGTGCTTTCCATGGGTGGCTTAGTGAGGTCAGGTATACCAGCTCAGCGGTTGCAGGTTTTAACATAAAGAGCTGCAACAATGCCCACACACACACTCGCAATATAGAATCTTTATGATCCACTCACACCCAGTCTGCACTGCTAGACACTCGATGCATGAGAGAAACTGAAACGCCCATTTGGGGTAGGCGATAAGTAAAGAAAATTATATCATGATGCTCTTAAAATGTCCGATATGCCAAACATTTGCATGACTATATATATCGTATACAAAAATTATTATTATTGTTTTTTTTTTTGTAAATAGAAAATTTGTATGAGAAAGTGATTCAGGAACTGTTAAAAAAATAATAATAATAATGAAATGACCTTTTAAAACATTGTCCAAAGTAAAGGCAGGACTATCAGAATTCAGAGTTTTTCTTTCTTTCTTTACATTATTATTTCTTTATTTTATCTTACATATTTACAGAAAAAATTACATTTTTATTACATGCAATCATCCTATCTTCTATAAAATAGCCAACAAAATAAATAGATAAATACATTTTATATTTATTAATATACAACATTTTAGTAGAATTTTATTAAATATTTTATAAAATATATAGTTAATAATAACAATAACAAAAATTCTTCATATTTTTATTTTATTTTGAGCTTTGATGCAGAAGCAAACTGGTTTATCGTTTATTTATCCGATTTATGGTTTAAATCGGTACATTACCTCTACGCCCATTATAATCAACAAAGCTGTCTAGATTACAAACATGATGCATATTATGCGACAAAACTAGTGTTACCATTAAAATCAATGCAGATCACAAATTAAAATGCTCCCATCAGAATCAACCAAGCTGTCTATACTCCAATGCAGTATATATTCAAATTATGTTGCCGTGTTTACTGCGAAAATGACTAGAACTTTTGCAATAATTGACTATCTACACTGCATCGAAACGCTGCTATAGCAAACACCTTTGATATACAAATAAAAGAGCTGTGACATGCTTTCCACATGAACACACACTGAAAAAACCACGCACCGAAACCTAAACACCATTGGCTCACGTCAGGGGACCAAAACTGAAAACAAAAGCATGAGATGGACTTTGCTCATCCTAACGGATGTATGCAATGCAGAAATGACGGATGAGGCCTTTTACACCTGGCATTACCATGTATTCTGTATTCGGATAGAATATGGATTTTTTTTTTTTTTTGCCAGATTGATGTTGATTGATATGAAGTTACGAGGGAATTCTGAGTAAAATAACACACTAGTATATGAAAAAAATTATATTAAAATTCAGACCCAAAGGATGCAAATTACAGTGACTGGAGGGGTTAGGGTTAACTATATATTTCATATAATATTGAATACAATTTTAATAAAATGTTTTAAATTTATAAATATAAAATGTATTTATCTATTTATTTATTTTGTTAGCTAAAACTACACTACTAATTGATTTTACTCATTTAATAAATCGGTTCTATAGTGTTTCGAAACTACATTTCAGTAACCAAAACAACAGTAGGTCGCTTGATTTCTGATTGGATCGATATCGGATGTCAAGTTGACATAGGCCTACCGAAACAAAGTACTGTCATAATTGTTATTGTATAAGCATAATAGTTTTATAATAGATTTGTCATATCAAAGATTACAAAAATAATTGTAAAAGACTTCCGAAAGTCTTAAATTCGCATCCGAAATTTTCGCACGTTAAAGGTGCTCTAAGCAATGTCACGCATTTTTTAGGCCAAAACATTTTTTGTCACATACAGCAAACATCTCCTCACCATCCGCTAGCTGCCTGTCCCCTGAACACACTCTAAAAAAACGTAGACACCACAGGCTCCATAAACGGCAACAAAAACAAACTGGGCTAACCCGCAACACGAAACATAAACTGTTCCAGCCAATAACCGACAAGAAGGATTTGTGGTGGGGTTAGGGGGGTCTAGCTAGCCTCCATTTTGTTTGACAATACTTTAAACGTCAACAAGAAGTGACGTCACTCAACATCACTTAGAGCACCTTTAAAAAATAAATACGACCTCACGTTATGTCAATCATGCTTAAAGCTACACTGTGTAGGATTTACTCACATCTAGTGGTGAAATTGTATATGACTATCAACTGAATATTACTTTCTAGCCCCTCCCATTCCGAGGGCGTTTTAACTTCTACGGTGGCCATATTATTTCAAATCTGCCGGCAGTCGCGAGTAATCTCCCCCTCGCATTTGTCACGGTGCCACTGAGTGTCAAAACGCGAAATGTGAAGCTTGAATTTCTTTGGCGAATGTATTTTCAAGATGGATGCACAACATGGCTTCCGCCATTCGAGCGACTCACTCGTATGTATTCTAAATGGCAGATTATACACTTACGAGAATACTTAATTAGTTGGAGTTAAGTTAGTTAATAAGAATGTATAATTTTGAAAGAACAAAGTGTTTTTTGCTAAAAAAAAATCAACTTAATATATTACACAGTGTAGCTTTAAGGTCCTTGCAGACTGAGTCCGAAATTTTCGCAAGCGTAATTTTGTATTCGTGATTCGGTGGCTCTGAATTGTCAAAACACCATTCAAAATGCTTGCTACGGATGCGAAAAACGCAGAAAATCGAACCTGATACGAATTTTTGTATGACGGACGAAAGTTTTGAAAATTCAGAACCACCGAATCACGAATACTCGGAAAAATTCGGATGTCGGATCAAGGGCCTTTAAAAAGGGGCGCTCACACTGACAGCGATTACAATTTAAAAAAGCGAACAGAATATTCTGACATGAAAAACGACTACCCAGGGCTACAGACTGCGAGCAAAATATGCGACAATTTTTTTGAGAATGTGCGAGTTAAAATTTGAACTGGTCGCATTCGTGCGAGCGCATGGTCACGCACTCAATCGAATGCAACGACAGCAAAAAGACATGCATCAACCCAAAACAAGAGTTCAGATGGAACGCAAGAGCTTGCTAGTATCCTATACGCTGAGATCCGATTCATTTTTGTCACGCGTTCCACAAGATTTACGGAGAGGAAACCGGGATTGTGAGTGTAAACAAATCAAAATAGACCTTTACAGTTTTAAATCTGGGAGGGGGGTTCGGTAAACTTATATCAAACCGTGACCACAAAATCAAGGTACGTAGCGAATTGTGACTTCTGTGTACCGTTACACCGTGTCCTAACTACACGCGCCACGCGTTCTTTTCCATGTTAATCAGAGATTTTGTCCTAACCAGCCACAAAGTGTGGCAATGATAATCTCAGGTACTGTTTATGTGCTTTTTTTAATGTTAAAAGCGTTCAATGTGACTTTGAATATCATTTAGTGCTCCAGCTTTGTAGCTGTAAAAGCAACAATCGATAATTCACCTCAGATCTTGAAATTAAACAAATGGAAACAAGAATGTTCAAACTGTGAACAAACAAGTGTATTATTTGACAAAGATTGTTTTAGTAACTCAGTAGCCTATTAATTTTTAATAATGTTTAAGTGGTGTAATGTTTGTGAATTTGATTATGTAGCTACTTATCCATTTCCATTTTCTTGCTAGTGCCCTCAGGATTACTCTCTCTGGTGTTGTGCACTCGCCGCGAGACTCCGCCCACACGCTGTTCTGATTGGCTGTGGGTTTTGATTGATTTAGATGCATCGCGTAGTCACATCGCGTCGAGTGTGGACAGACAAATTATTTGTCGCTGGAATCTTATCGCATCGCGGCTGGTTAGGACACGGTGTTACACCCCTAATACACATTCATTTAATTAAAAACATTCAAACATGTTACAAAATGTTTTTTGGTTTTGTTTTAACATGTAGTTTGGACACATTTTAGTAAAAGGAACTAAAGAAATTCACCCAAAACTCAATGTATTTTTCACACACTGCACAGCTGTTGTGAATATTCACACTGGGGGCCTTCAACAGTGCTTGGGTCCAAAAAAATAAGCATTCAATGATGCATAACACAGGCGTCACGAGGCTGTGCTGTTGAATTACAGGCGACACTGTTATGTTACACACAATATTTTAAGCAGGGGCTGTTTCACACCCACCACCAACATGGCTGTGTTTGTCCTCCGAGCACACAGCTCTCAGAGGTATTGGGTGAATGTGTTATACACAAAAACACACAACCACCCAAATATAAGGAACTGTCATATGCAAAGCACACAATGGATCTCGTATCAGTCCTGATTCTGCAGATGTGAAAGCTTTGGACAGTCTGTACCGGTGTGAATCAGTAATGTTGACAGATTTGCTTTACTACTAATGGTTGAACTACATCAGTAAATAAAAAAAGCAGACAGAGCAAAACTATCAAAACAAACTAGTCAGTTAATGGAAACCACGAGGTGTAAAAACACTAAATTATTAAATAGGCCAAACAATGTGCTCAGACATCCAAAATAAATAAATAAACATAATTATATAAAGAAAACCAAATCAAATGAAATAATAAATTAATTTAAAAAAACGAAATAAATAAGTGTATGCATTACAAATGCCTGTCCTTTAAAAAAAGCAAAAAAGCAAAGAAAAGTTATTTGATGTTAACTTTATTTCAGACTATTTGATTTATAATGTCCCCAAAATTACAACTTTTCGGAACTTGTATTGATTAATCTACACTGATTTTATCAGTAATCATTATTTTTTCCATAAATGTATAGAACAATGGTTCTCAGCTGGTTTCGAATCAGAACTGAAAGTTTTATTCATGTAAATAAGAAATAAGTCAGGCATGAAATTTATTAATATTATCCTGAACTATGTATGCCCGAAAATATAGAAAACGAATACCAAGACCAGACGAGAAACGCTAAAATAGAACATATGTGACATGAAACTACAATTTGACAAACTGACTAATGAGAAAAGAGTGATGCATTTAAAATAATGCATGCAATTAATCTTTAGGAATTAAATTAGGCATGCCAATTATAAGAAAAACTGAAAAATTGAAAATTATAACTTGCATTTCTGTTCGAAAAAAAAAAATGCTGTTGTCATCATATGAACCAGTGCACGGTCTGCAACTGTGTGTGTGCGAGTACATCTTTAAGAATGCATCAGTGTACAGCTGCTGTGTGCATCTGTGTGTGTGATATAATTCTTGATATAACACTTGTCAAGTGTTATGCTTTCGGAGAAACAGGGACATGTCTGATTTCGTTATGACTTATGACTGTGGCCTACTTATCAATCTGCAGATTCTCATATTGATAAACCCAAGGTCAGAGCTGCTCGATTACGTTAAGAAACTAAACTTTTGAGTCAGACCGGGTTTCAGTCAAGTTTCAGAGCATTTCTTTTAAAAAGCGAATGGAAAACAAACGAGGGCACGTGTCGTGAACAGAGCCCAACAGTTAAAAATCCCATTCATTTTCTCCACAGAAAATTGTCTTTTTGCTGTTTTGCTTAAAGCTAAAGTTCACAAATGTTGTGAATCATCTAAAAGCTGGTTGGCTTGCTTCATTTATCAAAGTTTTTTTTTTTACTCCCCATGGAAAAAATAAATAAGGGAAAAAACATCAAGAAAAAAAAATGTCCATCTTGATTTCACTTTACAAAACCCCAATAAAATGCAAGCATAAAACATAACCAAAATTGATCATATATCTTATGCAATTTGTCATTACGTTCTGTGTAAATCAGTGCAGGCTGTTACATTGCATATTGTGTTGTTGATCGGATTCAGTTGTTAGTGGCTTGTTAAAGAGTTAAAACGACTCTGGATGTATTTGTGTGAGCATCTGCATGTGCATAAGGTCACCGTCAAGCTCTAACACACTCCAGATGGGAGGATGCGGTTTTCTAGAATTAGAAATATTTTCCACAGCACTGGATACGATTGCTTTACAGCAAATAATACAAAAAAAACAAGACATGATTACACCTCCAACACATAAAAATTATAGCATAATCTGAACTCTGAAGTCTTCCTTCTCACTTGCTCACACACCAAGAAGCCACATCAGAAGACGTCAACACACAACACAAACACAAGGTCTTATTCAATCCATACTCTATTGGCTCATAGGCACTGCAAACTGCTGGCTATTCTGCTATCCATATATATAAGAGTCTGTGTATGTCTTCCATCCGATTTAAGGTTTCGAAGCAGAGCTCGACCAAACTTGTTCAGACTACATCAACAATTAAAGGTCTGTGGTCTCTAGCCCTAGAAGCTCTGTTTAATGAACACTATCATTTGAAGCCCAAAACAGATGTTTCTCAAACCTTCCAAACAACATCACTTACACATACACAAGCAAGAAACCATCCAGTTTTTTTTTTACACACATATGAGTCTAAATCTGGGGGTAATAAGGTGTAATAATGGACTTATGGAACAATAGTTTTAAAAAAAGTAATTTTTTTCACTATTATTTTCAACAGGATCTGCCTTTTCATGGGTTTAAATATTTTTGTTATAAGAGACAGACAACTTTGTGCATGAAAACCACTCCTGGTAAAATAAATAAATAAATTAACTTGATTTGCAAAAGTCAATGAAATTTTGGCAAGCCAAACATGTCACGTCTCTGAGTATAATGTAATTTATTTAAGTCACGAAATCCGTAAAATAAGTATTATGAAGTATTATGTCTCCAGCACATTTTATAATTGCCCCAAAATCAAACATAGTTGACACCTCATGTCAAGAACCTAGACTGGCTGTCGTTTGGAATAATAGAACTAAAAATATCGACATAACACACTCATGGGCAATCAATCACTTCGCTGAATACTTTCCAGCTAATAAATAAATAACTAATACCGAATGATCCATCTGTTTTTCAAATCCACATCGTTTGAACATCATGACATCGATGTCTGTCAAAAAAATAATGTGCACAATACTCTGTCATATTTACGGTAGGTCCAGCGAGTTCACACATTACTTGGAAAACCCACACTACCGGATATTTTGACTACATCATCGCTTGCTTTCAGAGAAGAGGGAGAAAATGGTGGCCTGAGCAGCTTCAACCTACTGTCTGTCTGAGACGGTAATGTAACTAATTAGCCTACATAATGCACGCGAGTATACATTTGTTCTTCACTCGCTCAAATTGAATCGGAATGATCTAGATAGATAGATAGACAGATAATTTTTACCTAGAAACACATAACTAGTCATCTGTTTAGGCTAAAACTTAACTTAGACTACTTCATGAAGATCCAGCAATTATGAATCATCTAGCAACTTCAGTGGGTCATGATTTTAAAATGTCATGCACTTAAGATGAATTGCTGAAAAACTGTACCAGGAAAAGCTTGATGTTGAGCCCTGGATACACATGTTAAACGTATATATCTAATATCTGTACATACATTCTAACACTTTTGTCTCTGGCCTATCTAGTCATTTTAACATGATGATAATAATAAAACACTTCTGTGAATTCTGAAAGCAGATAATCAAACTAATTTATCTGCTGTGCACAGGCTGGTTTTAAAGTTAGGACTTCCCTGAAACAAAGTTTCTCACGCAAAGAAATTATCAGCCACCCTGCAGCTTCCTCTCTTAGCATTGCTGCCCTCGCTGCTGCTATTGTAGTGAACACACCAAACATAGAGCGCACAATTACAGAATCAAGGCACGGACTAGTGTGTACTCTATGATGAAGCCTCCACGCTCACACACCAATGCAAGTGCATAAGATACTGTGAAATAAAGTATGATGCATGCTCAGAAAATGCATTTCCATTTCTCTCCTTTTAAAATTATGAATCTAATAAAATGTCAACAAAGAAAAAAGAACCAATGAACGCATTGCTAATTTGAAGCTAAAATGTGTGTGCATGCTTCTGACATTTATTGGAGTCTATAAACTTTAAGTGTTTGAACTTTCTTGGTCTACGTTGCCGTTCCCTTATATAGACATTCAGAGCAAGTTCTCACATCTCTGCCAAGATTCCTCAGCAGCCAATCAGTGCCTTGATATAGCCGTACCGTAACCCCTCAAGTGAGCAGACGTCATTTGCTGTCTGAATGAACTAACAAAACTACCAATTAGGCTATCATGCTGTGTCAGCCAGAGAAATGGAGCGAGGCGGAGATAAATGCAGACAAAACAGTAATTGCGTCCTTATTAGTTTCATTACATACGATAGTATCAATCATACTTGGTTTCAAATTGGCTGTTTGTCTTGCATGTGGGTGGATAGTTAGGTTAAATGAGAGTTACTGTGAACATATCACTTACTAGGTGAATTACGCCTATCGTTGGTTTTGATTTAAAGCAAAGAAAAAAAATGCATCATTTACACACCCTTGTGACCCATCCGAATTTCTTTCTTCCATGGACAGGATAAATCTAGCAGAATGTAAAGGCTATAAGTTTTAAACTTTAAGTTGTTATTTACTGAACTTCCTCCCCTCCGCCATATAGCTCTTAAATCTCATTTGTATTCGCGATTATGAAAATTTAAGGCCTCAAGATCATTCACACCGTGTGTAACATCAAATCCAATTGGTTCTTATGATTCATTGACATCAAATCACATCTTAATGCATCATATTTGCATATAGGTGAATCAAATATAAGGAGGAATGTTACCTCCCCTGTCTCTGCTTTGCCCGCCCAGGCGCCCAGAGAATATTTTCCGCCCATGAGAAAATGCGATAGGAAGTAGGAACGCGCGCGCGCAATTTTAGTTTGTCCACGAGAGATATCATGGCTTTTGAGCGAGCGAAGCATAACAATTGCTCAATAATTGGATGTACAAATGAACACTGAAGGGTCAATACAGAGCTGGGCTTGCTGAACGTCTGAAACTAAAGTCTGGATCACTCTCTTTGGCTCAGCTACACACCTCGGACAAGTAAGTCAACTAATGATATATAAGTGTGTTGCTTTACTGTTTATGGTTGGTTGCCTAGATTGTTACACGTAGAATGTGGCTGTAACATTAGCTATGCAGTTTATGTGTGTGAATACACACACTGTAACGCGAGTGTTGTACACTTCTTTGTTATTTGGATAACCGTTTTCCTGTTGGTTATACGGCGTGCGCGATATCCGCATTTCAAGATCGCAGAGCTTGATGATGTAATTGTAATAAGATAAATTACAGATGTTACAGATCTCTCATGAAAAGGCAACAGCAGGTTAGCGTTAGCTACATGATAATAACTGTAAACCATCCGAATAAAGTACCGTATCCAGACATAATATTTTAAACTAACCATTCAGAAACGTCCTGCTGGAGCCGCTGAGTTGTTGCTTCTCCATCCGGATCAGATTCTGGGTCAAACTGAAATGCTTGAACGACTGCGTCTTCGTGCCATTGCTATATCCAACGTAAACATGCACGCCATGGTACCGTTGCGCAAGATGGTCAAGGCCACACCCACCCTCCACCTTGCGCCGCCTTTCTCCTCCTCATTATCATTTAAAGCTACAGACACCGAAACGGCCTGTCTGAAGGAAGCTCATTCTGGGACTGGCTTGTAGTGGCTATAATTCTGCACCGAGGCTGAATTTTTGAAAAGAGATTTCAGATACAGTACTAGGGACCACTAAGGCCTATATTAAAGCCTACAAAAAGTAGCATGTCATGGGACCTTTAACTAAAACACGATATATCTCTTAAATCTCAATCACGTTTGCATGTATTTAAACAACGCTTGGTTCTCACGTGTTATTGACGACAAAACTGGTGCAACACATCTTGATGTGCCATATTTGACTAATTGTGGATAAAATTTACATTTTTATTAACTAAAACATGACACGTCATTCAAATCTAATTTACAATTTCATATATTTAAATATAACGCATCAAGACAAATCACACCAGAATTCATGGCAAAATTTACCAATGCTATTGGTTCTTGTGTGATTTGTCATTGACATCAACCTTCATGCAACATCATGATATGTCATATTTAAATATACGTGAATGAAATTTACATTTTTATTAACTAAAGCACGACTTCGCTCTTAAATCTCATTCACGTTTGCATATATTTCAATATAACGATTCAAGGTCAGGTTGACATCAAACTTTGTACAACACATTCGGATGTGCCATATTTGAAGATACATGAATGCAAATGAGATTCTGCTAAACAACTCATTTTTTGTTCATGGAAGAAATTCATGCGTTTTGAGCAACATGTAAAGGTAAGTAAATGATGACAATTTTTCTAATTTCGATGAAATATACCTTACCATTTCTTCTACTGATACTGATCTAATCTAAAAGATCTGACCAATATATCAAGTTACAGTAAGTCAGAAACAACTACAAACTCTGAGAGATACAATTAACAAATTAGGGAAAAACAATAAACACATGACAGTAGTCACTCTTGAAAAATGCATTAGGTTTTCGACCGGTCGCCTTACCTTCGGTGGGTCATAGAGCTCTAGCTGGTACCTCTCGCTAGCTGTGTGGTCATTGGTCCTCCTGACCTGCAGGCGGCAGCGCAGCCAATGCGGGGGTGTGTCTGAGATAGTGTCATCCACCTCCAGGTACCGCAGCTGCCCCTCTTTACAAACACTTCCTGTCTCTGGCCGCCGTCTCACAGTTCGCAATGGATTCCAACGTTCCCACAGAGCAACCTTCTTTGAGGTGCGATGGGCGGTTACCTGCACAGTCTGAGGTGGGGTTTGAGAGGTGCATTCAACAGTCGCGGATGGTCCGCCCACCTGGAGTGAATCGTCCCTAGGGCAACCACTTGAAGATTCATCAAGTTGCGGAGATTTCTTAAAGAGTTGGCATACGCTTTCTCGGATGCGTCTGACGGAAATGTGAGTTACCTCACTACGGGAAGGGAAGGGAAACGCAGGGTGCGTGTATCGTTCTGACCCGGGCCTCCGCTCCGGGTGTTCATCTTCCTGGCTATGCGGCCGCGTTCTGCGTGTAGTGTCTGTAGGAGAGCAGCGTAGCAACTGCTCCTGTTCCCTAGGGATGCCAACGGCATCTGGTTTGGGCGCAAAAGTGGCGACTAGCGGAGACGCTCCTGGCCGCACGGTCTCCCGGTAATCCAGCACCCCTGAGAAGGAAGTGATGCGTAAGCGGCTAGTCATGGGTAGTAATGGCGGTGGCCGCAGGGGGGTTTCTGCATCTTTAGCCACCTCACAGCTGAAGTGGTGCTGGAACAGTGCACTGAATTGCTTGGAGAAATTTTCCGGCGGGACCACATCCTGTACCGGACGCTCTTTGATGAAGCGCCGGTAGTGCTGGGCAAGTTCTCGGGCCGTGGTGCTGGCATGCAACTCGCAGAACTCCCTCCATCCACAGGGGGGTGCTATGGATAGTGCAGTGCTTGTGGTCTGCTGGACAGTGTTACCATTCATTGCAGTAACCAGCACAGCAGGAAATCACTGCGAAAAACAGATGAACAACATCACAAACATTAAAGTCTGTATGACTGGATTTGCAATATAACACCGCCTCAAGTTGCTTTTTTAAAACACTTACTGCATAGTGAAAAAGTACACATTTTATTTAAGCTTTGTTTTGTGAAGCTACTTCAGTACATGTAAGCTAAGGTTACCAGACTTAATATAGAAAGTAACTTGCAGCAACAAGGCAACCAGCATGATTCATTTTCATAAGATACATTTAAATGCAAATTAATAATCCATTTATAATTGGACTGATGGCTAAATTGGACTGAAGAGTCTTATGTAAATGCCTCAAACAATTCAAATGAGCTCGAATTTCAAATGAAATTTCGAATCAATTGAGAGGTGGTAAAGATCTTAAATCTGTTGAACAGGAAAGTTTTAGCCTTGCAAATTTTGAACTCCGACTACTTTCTCAAATGTGTTGTGCACATGTGTAGTGTCTTGATGTGTATGTTTATATACATATTACGTCTAACGAATGTGCATGTTTATTTATGCTCACAGTAGCGCTGGTGACATTCTTGTTCTGGCTTTTTTTTTTTTTTTTTATATAAATGTGGCGACTGGTTACTGTGCTTACGGCTGCAATTTTGCTCAGAACAGATGTAAAGCACACGTAAACAAATATGCGGATGTTTACAGTCTCAAGTTTATGGTCTTCGGGAAAAAAAGTGCACATAAACACACCTAACAAGAACTGCTGATCTTCACTGACTCAAGCAGCAAAGATGGTTGAACACAATTCAACAAAGTTGAGCAGAGTGCAACTTTATGCAAATAAGCAACAACAACATGTACGGACTACTAATGAGAGTTTTGACAGCGATTTCATAAGCGTCAGTGTGATCGCTCAAAGTCGGCATGAAATCCAAATCTTTTTCAAAATGCATGTTATTGATCTTATTGTGAATGATCCATCTATGCATGTTTCATTTTATATATTTATTTATTTTGACCTTGTAATTTGATGTCATAAGTCAATCTTTCGGTGAAAATGACAGACCTCTCTCTGGTGATGCATGCCACCCCTTTCTTACAATCGACTGCAATTCTGGTATACCCGTTCAGCTGCTTGCTAATTCAAATATCCATGCATTTAGGCATTTACAAGCCGCTAAAGTTCAAACTGAGCATCAGAATGGGAAAGAAAGGTGATTTAAGTGACATTAAACGTGGCATGGTTGTTGGTGCCGGACAGGCTGGTCTGAGTATTACAGAAACTGCTGATCTACAGGGATTTTCAAACACAAACCATCTCTAGGGTTTACAGATAATGGCCAGAAAAAGAGGAAATATCCAGTGAGCGGCAGTTCTGTGGGTGAAAATGCCTTGATGATGCCAGAGGTCAGAGGTGAATGGCCAGACTAATTCCAGCTGATAAAAAGGCAACAGTAACTCAAATAACCACTTGTTACAACCGAGGTCTGCATGCAGAAGAGCATCTCTGAATGGACTGAACCTTGAAGCAGACGGACTACAGCAGCAGAAGACACACCGGTGACACTCCTGTCAGCTGAGAACAGAAAACTGAGGACACAATTCACACAGGCTCACAGGCATTCAACCAACACCCAATAAATTGAACCAAGTCCCATCCTAAATTTAGTCTTCTCAATAGTTTTGTGAGATTGTGTTTTAATACCATATTATATAAGGTATTATAAGGTATTCTAGTGTGCGTGAACAATTGATCTCTTTGTTTACGCTGCGCATCTACTGACATAGCAATCTCTGTACCGAAACTCTTCAATGAATCAAGCTTTCTATGAACGCTAACAAAGTGTATCAGTTTAGCTCATCACTGCATGGCTGACGCAGTCGTCTGAACTCAGCTGGTACAATACCTGATTCTTCACTTTTACTCACTCCCTCATTCAGCTCTCCAGTACAGGAAGAGAGTGACTAATATCGCTCATGCAACTTTATAATGCGCCACAGGTCAAACACAGAAATATCTGTGAGACCATTGTTGATGTGAAGAGGAAGACTGAGGAAGTTGAAAGTGTCAGAAGCATCTGATACCAGTCACTGATGGGCCCGCGGTTCTCGATGCGGAATTCGCTCGTGAATGTGCGCAGTCCCTCAACACGTGGTGCAAACCACCTTCGGAATCAGATCACAGTCGCCATTTGCAGCTGGGGAATTTTTCTTTTGAGGCTAAAAAAAAAAAATCTGCACATGGGTGCTGCGCTGCACCAGACATGTTGCGACACAACTGGAGCCAATCTCCCCATTCTCTTCCCCACATCCTCATTCACGAGCGCACAGCCCTCTCGGACGCCTGCGAACGTTTAACTCTGCGTGAGAAGTAAAGGGCTGTTCTTAAAGTTCCGTTGGAAGCCCTGAAGCATGACAAAATGAAGGTTTAAAACATGAAGAAAGCAACAGATCAGAAAAACCACAACACTCGCATGGTAAAGGAGAAAAAAGAGAAGGGGGGCATTCTATAGACAGCATCATGCACTCTGCTCTTTTATTGGGTGACAGGAAGCATTAACCTACATAGGGAGAGGAACACCCATCACACGTATAGCTGTTTTCTTTGGTGTGCAAAGTCCTTTCTAAAAAGACGAGCAAAGCTGGTCAAAAACGTCTTTAAGATGTGTTGCTGGTTTGGTGGTTTGCACACAAGGCTTCCTAATTTGCATAAAGAAATGGTTTGCTCAAAAATGGCAATTCTGGTATCGTGGACAAAGTTTTAAATCACAGTATGTTTTTATTTAATTTACAATCGCAAAAGAAAAAAAATCCACAATAGCATTTTTATGTGACTTTACAAAAGTCAACATTTTTGTGCTAGATTTACAAACGGAAATAACTGTGGGAAAGTATCATCACAGTCTATGAAAAGGGTCCATTGGATATTTTTGATGGAAATCAAACCCAAATTGTTTTATCTGTTAAATAACCATGAGGCAAAGCCAATTTCGTATGATAATCTATCAAATTAAATATTTTACAAATGAAAATTACAGTTCAGTTGGTTATTTTCCATATGCAAACGATAAAACAAGATTATTCAGAGCAAATGAGCGGGGCTGTTCACACAAAAACACATTTCTTCATTTAAAAATGCCAGACATGGAGCAGTGTAATGGAAAAAAATGTTTTCTTAAGAAGATATTGGCATCATCTCCTACCCTCGTCACTGCAAACCTGTATGGTTTTCTTTCATCATATAAAAAAGCCACGTTTGTGTCCCACAGAAGAAAGTCAGTCATATAGGTTTGCAAAGTCATGCAATTATTTTTATAGGGTAAACCATTTCTACAACCAGCAAGACGTTCTTGGTCAACCAGCACCAGACTAGCAACGATGTGAGTGCATATGTCGTGTTTACACCATGGCCCGTGCATCAGAGCGCATGCCGTGTGACGTAGTCCCGCCCCCTGCGCTGGCCCCCGGGTGTTCGTTCTATCAGTGATCATCCGGCCCACTCATGACTCAGCAACCTCCAAACAAACTAACATCATTTCCTCTCTGGCCGTCTCTCTCTCCACATTATTCTCTGCTTCCTCATCCTTCACATGCATGCATGTTAAATTCCCATTCTTGCAATACATCCCTCGTGTTTCTTTTCATCCTAACTGCCCTATTTCTCCATCTTTAAACCTCGACATAACCAAACAGCCACTTCATTGTTTTCTCACTTTAACTCATTTCCTGTTTCTCACCATAAGCTTATTCATTATCCTCACTTCTTATTATTCTTATTATTTATCCACACTTGTCTTTCCCCTCTCCATATACTTTGCATGCACTTTGTAGCCTTTACTACCGTGATAACGCTCTTTCTGGCATTAGAGTTGGGCGGTAAGCCCAAAGTCTTAAATCACAGTATGATTTTATTTATGTACAAAAAATAAAAAACACACAAATATCTATTCAGCCAATCACATGGCAGCAACTCTATGCATTTAGGTATTTAGACATAGTCAAGGTGAGTTCAAACTGAGCATCAGAATGGGGAAGAAAGGTGTTTTAAGTGACATTGATTGTGGCATGGTTATTGGTGCCATGCCATGTTCGGGCTGGTCTGAGTATTCCAGAAACTGCTGATCTACTGGGATTTTCACACACAACCATCTTCAGGGTTTATATATAATGGCCAGAAAATTACAAAATATCCAATGAGCGACAGTTCTGTGGGCGAAAATGCCTTGTTGATGCCAGAGGTCAGAGGAGAATGGCCAGACTGGTTCCAGCTCATAAAAAGGCAACAGTAACTCAAATAACCACTCGCTACAACCTAGATACGTCTAAATAACGCACGCCCAACCTTGAAGCAGATGTGCTACAGCCGGCTACAATTCACACTGGCTCACCAAAACTGGACAATAGACGATTGGAGAAAGGCTGCCTGGTTTGATGAGTCTCGATTCCTGCTGCGACATTCAGATGGTCATTTCAGATTTTGGCGTAAACAACATTAAAGCATGTATTCATCCTGCCTTGTATCAACAGTTCAGGCAGTGCTGGTGGTGTAGTGGTGTGTGGGATATAATGCCACAGTCTACCTGAGTATTGTTGCTGACTATGTCTATCCCTTTATGACCGCAGTGAACCATCTTCTGATGGACACTTCCAGCAGGATAATGCACCATGTCACAAAGCTCAAATCATCTCAAACTGGTTTCTTCAACATTACAATGAGTTCACTAAACTCAAACGGCCTACACAGTCATCAGATCTCAATCCAGTAGAGCAGCATTGGGAAGTGGTGGAATAGGAGATCGCATCATGGATGTGCAGCTGACCAATCTGCAGCATTGCTATCATGTCAATATGAACCAAAAAAGAAATGTTTCCAGCGCCTTGTTGAATCTAGGCCAAAAAGAAATTCTGAAGGCAAAAGGGGTCCAAACTGGTGCTAGCAAGGTGTACCTAATAAAGTGGCCGGTGTGTGAGTGCGTATATATAATAAAATGACAGTATAGATGTTGTTTTTTTGATTAAATAGCCATGTAGTAAAGACAATTATTATTATTTCTGATAATCCATTGAATTAAATATTTTACAAATAAAAAGGACAATTCAATTTGGTTATTTTCCATTTGTATTTGGAACTCAGTGGATGCATACCAAAAAGACAAGATTATTCAGAGCAAACAAGCAGGGCTGTTCACACAAAATGTGTTTAAAAAGGCAAAAAAGTTGAACTTGTTACTTAAGCGCCACATTTTTAGAACGCTGCGTCATTAGAGGCTGCAAAAGATGCAAGTACAACATTCAAAGACGTCCATGTAGTGTTGTTTACATAGAAAAACAATGGAAAAGCAGTGCAGTGGAATGCAAAAACGTGTTATGGGTGAACAGTCAATATGTCTTGCATATGTACAAATGTGTCTTCACACTATACAAGGCTTGAGTTCAAATCCAACAACTCAAAAAACAGCATTCAAAATATACTATCTAGCAAACAGTTATGCTGTGAACGGTGAGTCTCACAACCATGATTGGCTTTTGTGGTTGGTTGCCATGGCATTGCTATGTGGTTGCTAAGGTATCCTGATTTTAGTTGTTGCAATAGTTGCTATGGTGTTTTAAAGGGCTTTGTAAGGTTAAATCTAATCATGCAATGCAGGGCTCGCAAAATTTAAAAATCGCTGGTAGCCCTTCGGGCAGGCACTCTTCAGATTTTGGTAGTCCGAAATGAATCAGCCCCCAATGAGGGTATGATAAAAATTTAAAAAAAGGTAACACTTTAGTTTAGGGTCTAATGCTCACTATTAACTAGTTTCATTAACATGCAGATGGCAGGGTTTAATCATCACTGAGGTCCCGAATGTGAGGTAGGCTAGTTCGGGGGAACATTTTTTGATTTCTCTGATCTACATATGTGCATTTTAAGATGTTTTGAAGGCCAAAAAAATTATTTTTAAAACCATGTCACGCAGCTGATTATTTTTCTCTTCTCATCAGCATCACACTCTTTTTCTCTTTGTTTTTCTCTTGCTCTGTCTCTTCTCCTCCTAAAGCTAAGCTTTGACTGATATAGGCTTTTCATTTTTGTCTGTCAGTGAAGAAGGTAAACACAGGGTCAACTGATAGGTTGATTTATGAATAATTTTCTCAGATGCATTCATTTACTGAAAGCTACTAGGAAAGCTAGGTAGCCTAACTAAGTTTATTAAATTCATTCACAATATGCACACATTCATTATTGATCTTATTCCTAATACAGGGCCGAAGACAGGGCTTTATAACCAAAGAGGTCCTACATTTAAGGTTGTTAGGGGGTTAATTTTTTTTTTATTTCTCTGATATGTGCATTTCAAGACGTTTGAAGGACAAAAAAAGGATAAGAAATAGCTTTAAAACCATGTCAGCGGGCAGATTATTTGTCTCACTTCTTATCCATCACTCTCTCTTTTTCTCTCAGTCTCCTCATCTTGCCCTGTCTCTTCCCCTCCTAAAGCTGAACATTTTTAATTTACTGAAGGCTACAAATTGTATTATATTAATTCTCAACATGTACACATTCATTATTATTCTTGTACCTAACATGATGAAAACGGCTTTGTTAATGTGTCTTGTCCCCTCACAATGACAGTAAACTAATTATTACATTAACGTACATGAGTCACGTTACATAGGCCTATTTTCAGTTCAAAATGGCGAAATTCGACAAAAATATATTCGTTTGCCTGATTATTTTTGTCATTCGTTTCACATTTGTGATCTAAAAAAACTGTCAAATGTGTAATGTTTAGTTTAGCTACTTACATCTTATCTCGCACTTGACCGTAAACTCTGCTCAAACTCGCGCTCAGCAGCTTCTGCGAATATAAATCCCGCCTACTTTGATTTGATTGGTCGTCTCAAATATTCTGACATTGACGAGCAGTGACAGACCAATGAGGCTCAGATGAACACACACACACACACACAGACCTCTGTTTCTGACGTGCGCTCTGCTCCGTGCCGCAGCGGATTGAAGATGAAGAACGCGCTGAATCTGATTATAACAAGACTGAAGCGAACACTATTTCAGATAATGTTATGAGTTGTGTTATTTCAGGCCGGTTAGAATTTTGGTAGCCCGACTGGAAAACACAATAGCCCCGGGACGTCGGGCTAGCGATTTTGCGAGCCCTGCGAATGCCTACTACCGTTAACGTTACCTAAAAGTAACGTTACTTGCTGGTATTTCATAAACAACTTTTCAGCACAAAAGAAAACATGGGGATAATTAATTTAAGTGTATGAAAAATCATGAATTTACCAAGATAAACAACAGTATCAATTCCACTGTAATCGTTTCACAAAACTATACATTGTTTTGAAATTTCTGATGAAAAATACATTTTAAATAAAAAATTAGTTACATTTTGATTCAAGCTGCTAATATGAAATATTAAATCTAAGTTGATGACTGTGTAAGTTTAGTTTAACAGATATTATGAACCGCTACAAATCAACTGCTCCATTAACATTAACCAAATCAAACACACACAGCTCAGAATCATCATTCAAGTCAAACACTTGGTGCTCTGTAATTTCCGAGCTTTGTTTTCCAATGCGACTTTAAGTCCATTACATTTGCAACCTCTAATTCCCCGGCTGGGGTCTTTGGAAGCTCGACACACACAGAGAGCTTCCTGTAGTGTAGGGTCATGATAATAAAAGCAGTGCCCAGATGATACCGACTCTCAGAAACTGATTTCATACACGTAATTTTGCTGAATCAGAGAAATCGCAAACCTCGTGCCAGCTTCCTCCTTATGACTTGACGAGCGTGCAAACAACACGGAACAAACACTTCGCACAAGCATGAGAACTTCTTTAGAATGAGACACAAAAATAAAGTGTGCGGGAAGCAGACAGGCAGTGGGCTTATTCACAGAGACAGGAAACCCTGCCCTGCCTTAGTGACCACTTACTTATTCACACACACACACATACACAAACACTGTTCACATGCAGATATGAACTTTGACTTCAAGGTTTAGGCGTGAAAGGTATGGTAGCTAAAGCAAAACTTAAGATGTCAAAGAGGGGACGACGTCATGTGACGAAATTACTAAAGAAAAGGGACACATGCTTACTTTTGAATTACAGCTTTCAATTTAACACATTCATTTAATGCAGATAAACAAGAAATAACAACAATACAACATTTACTCAATTAATAATGCCCCCCCGATTCATACATTACTCCATAATAAAGAATATCCCTTCCAAAACTGGCCATCTGAGCAATTCACGTTTGAAGTACCAACTTCATCTTTTTGCGAGTCCTCATACAACTAACCTCACCAAACTTAAAACGGGTATCGCCACATTCTTGCAAATGAAAATACCAGAATAAAACCAAATCCAACAGAGCGAGAACTACTTTTAACTTGACAGAACGACTTAAAAGCAAAGGATTAAAAAACAGCAAGACGAATGAAGCCGAACTAGAAGAGTGCGGGACAGTTTAACATATCGCAGGGAAGATATATTTCAGGGGACACTTACAACGAGCCGACAGATAAGACAGAGCGAGGTACTTTTGAAATGAAAAAGTGTCAGCTTTTAAATTCTGCCCATTTTACTATGAAATTCAAACAATAAATGATCATCTCTTCTTCCTCTTTACTACTAGTTATAGCACGAAATAAACATGAATGACCATCAGAAGGTATGTTGAAAGATACAGTACAACTTACTGATATCTGATATCCAAATTAATCGATATTGAACCGGAATTGAGTCGCAAGCTTATGAATAGAAAACTTGTGTCAATGCCCCACCTTAATAAAAATAAAGTACCAGTCATTGTTGCAGTTGAACTATTGATGACTTCAGAGAAGGATAGAAAACCTGACGGAGATTGGTCTATTCATTTGAATTGATTTCCTTGTTTTATTTGATAGTTAGAATATGTATAAATAAATATTGCAAACAACTGCAAAAGCTGAATAATCGATCAAATAATCGCCGATTAGTCGATTAATCGTTAGTAAATGTTTTGCGAATGATTTGATTAATTCATTCATTTAATTAGCTTTTTTACCATTTAAATCAAAGCAGTCAACATGGAAAGAATGGTTTGCAAACAGCCAGAGCAGCAGGATACAAAAAAGAAGGGGCTCTTGGGATTGTTTTCCCCTCCATTGCGTATGTGTGCATTCATGTCACATTTCCGTTGACCTAGCTGGCCACATGGTCAAGACATTGTTTATACCCACCATTTATTCTCACACATATTGTGCTCAGAAATACAGAAAAATACATATTATATATTTTTAAATATATTAATTATATATTATGATATATATTTTAATATATATAGATTTTTTTTTACAATTTTACATTTCAGAGTAGTAATTTAAATTAAAATATTACTTCTTAAAAAAATGATTTGTACTTTATTGATTTTCTTATTCGCAAACAAGAAAAAAAAAAAAAACTCATGTACTTGACATAAACAACCACTAAAACAAAAACATACATAAATCAAAAGAGTTAGTCAATAAAATGGTTATAAATAAGTAAGTAAAATAAAAAAGGAGGGCAGGGGTGTTGCCAACACCATAAGTTCATACTAGGAGCTATATTATATTGACCATGACCACTATTTTTGTCTCACCACATGTTGCTACTACTGTGGATTACAGAAATGTAAAAAAAAAATCACCATTTATCAAAATAAATATCAATCTTACCTTGCAGACTATGGAGAGTTCTTCAAGGGATGCCACCTGCCCTAAATCAGAAAGCCACTCATAAAACGGAGGCCTTGCGTAAGAATTCAAGCTTTACACAATCACACGTCTGCCCAACATGATGCAGCTCTATGAAGGCTTATTACCAAAACTGAATAAAAACTTTTTTCTCAGAATTGCATGACAAACTTGCAATTCAGATTTCTTTCTGAGAATTGCGTGATATAAACCCGCAATTCTGCTTTTTTTCTGAGAATTGCTTGATATATCTAAACTCGCAATTCTGACTTAAATACTGGACTTCTGAGCATTCTCTATGACACCTCTCTCTGGCATCGACAACACTGAGGGTTATCCTTAAAGCCAGCTATACACAGCAAAATATTACATTTTCTAATAGAATATGTTAAGTTTGCCTGTGCAAAAATCACAGACACAATGCTAGATAGTTGCCATGCAGTTGCTAGGTGGTTACTAGGGTGATCTGATTGGTTGCTTGCAGGCCCAAATCACAAGTGCCAAACCCCAAGTCTCTAGAGGCACCGAGCACCAAAAACAAACAGCAGCAACCTTTTACATTTCGTTGTGAACCAGAACAATAAGCTTATGCTGCGTTTACGCAGGGTCGTAACTGTAATTACAAGATGGCAACCCGTGACATTCTACCCAGAGCTGTTCACATCCTCAGACTCTGATTTAAGCATTTCAATGTCAACACCATAGACTGTAAAAAAAGATGGACGACGCCCCTTCACTCTCTTCCATTGGTAAAAAGTGAAGCCGCCAAAGTCCTAATATGGCACTGACATCTTGCGCAGATCTGGGACCTGCTTCTGCGCAGTAATCAACGCGAGACCAGATTCAGCGCAGTAGTGAGCCGGAAGTAAAGCCGCGATATAAAGGTCCCGCCCTCACTCCCACAGAAACGGTTAGTACAAAGTTTACCGTGTGAAATAAACAGTAGTGGACATGTAGAAATTAACGTTGAACAGGGTTCCCACTCTAAACCAAATGTCAAATTCCCTGACTTTTCCCTGACTTTCATTGACTAAAAAGATGAATTTCCATGACCTATAATGAACGGCAAAACAGGCTGCTGTTTTGCGGAGCACCAAGCTGTTTTGTTTTGTAGAAAGCCTTTCTTTAAAGTGAATTTTGTTTTGTATAAATTGTATTTTAATTTTAAAACATTTTTCATCAACCAATTGCCTGTATTTAATAAATGAGAAGCAAATATATAGCAGACAATATAATCATGGAGGCGCGCCGTGGTCACTTGCATTGCACGTCAACTGGAGCCTATCTCATCATAAATTAACCGAAACTCGGTGTATGCCTCACATACATGAGAAATACATCTGAAGATAGCTTGGAATGTCTTTAAACGAAACAATTCAAAACGAAAAGAAATAGGCTACTCTCTGATTATGTAATCCATGATGTGGGACCTAATATTCATTTAGCCTATGTGATATTCATGCTTTTTTTCTTACAGTAAAGCACAGTCCACAAACAACCTCCCTATAATAAGTCAAATCTCTGGAGGTATGCTCCAAGCACACTCTCATCTCATCCCTTTTCCCACATTTGTAGTAATGACACTATAACCAAACCGGAAATTGTAACGCGTGCGCACGCAAAACTTTCTCATACGCACGCAAAAGTTTCTTGTGCGCATGTGAAAGTCCGTATTATTCTTTTTTTGCAAAGGTCCCCTCAGGGGTTCCGTAGAAAGATGTGTGAAACAGCACGATAAAAAAATCGGTATAGAAAAAATACATTTTGATAAATGGAAACTAAAATTTAAAGCAACAAACTAAATTCCCTGATATTCCATGACTTGCACAAAAAATATATAAAATTCCCTGACTTTCAATGTCTGGAATAGACCTTTTAAAATTCCATGACATTCCAGAAATTCCATGACCCGTGGGAGCCCTGGTTGAAGCTCTAATCTCCTACCGAAAATAAATAAATAAATAAATAAATAAAGTCCGTTGGTGCCTTGGTGACTACTTTGTTTAGAAAAGCTGTCAATCACACAGCTGTCAATCATGACATCACATTCCCATTTTTATAGCATCAAATAACGAACTAAGATCAAACTTATTTTAAAAAACGAACACTTGAACTTAAAGCAGTGTGATAAAAACTACCTAAAATGACAGACAACATCTTTAAAAAAGATTTATTTGAAGCTTCACTTTTCAGCACTTGTGCCGCACGCTTGGTCAACACTATCAACACCGAAATGAATCTGCAGCAGTCAGGTGGTACAACTAGAGCTCTGTAAGTTGTTTATGTTAATTATTATTGTAATGTTATGTGCTTTGAGACATGAGGTAATTTAACTTTGCAGACTCTGCTGTGTGTGTTTTGAAGGAGGCGTGGCTTTGGAGACGCTCTGAAGGGAGGGTGGGATCTATGCTTTCAAAGCTAGCTTGCTATTGCTAGCCTCTCTGAAATTGCCTACCCTACCTTTAAGAATATTGCATATTTTCAACAAATAAGACATTCTTAATAAAATTATTTAAGAAGATTTCTTAAGGATCTTAAAAAGACTTTCATGAATCCGGCCCATGGTCCCTAGATATGCCTCAGCTTCCTCCTTCCATGTAAGTTTTATCATCCACCATATAAAAATTGTAATTCTGATTGCTTAGAATTGAGTTGAGGTTCATAGCACAAACTCCCATAAGTAACACACCAAATTTTTTAACAAACCCCTAATTCTAAGTGTGACCAATAGTGCTGGGGGGGCAGAGGTGTGTTAGCACAGAGCACTAGTAATGCATGCTTTGTGGGGGTCATTCCAAAAGTATGTCTTCAAATAAGCAAAAACACATTTCAACACCTCAATGGCACTCAACGATGTCTGTGCATCTGCTAGACAAATATTCAGTGTCTCAGAACACACAATGACAGCATTCTTGACTCGACCGCAACAAGATACAATGCAACCTTGTAATTCATCCCCTGTCCTGTTTGCACAAGCCCATTCAATAGTCGTTCTATCTCTCCCTGACACTAGCATGCACAAAAACCAGACAGAAGCGCTGATGCGGGGCAGAAAACATGCATTAAAGTATGGCTTTGCGCCCTTTTATGAGGCTGCAGAACCTGAAGGAGGTTGATCAAAAGGAAGTGCATGTACACACACGTGTGCACACACACACATGCACAAGTAGCACGCTGCTTTGAGTGTTTAAGGCTCCTTCGACCATATCACGCAGTCACATCTCGACACACTGTTCCCCCATGTAAGGGTAGGAGTTCAGGGGCGAGCGAGTGTGGGAACGGGGACTCTTACAGCTTGAGACGAACGCATGATGCAACAGAATCTCCTGTTCTATATATGAACATGCACATGTTGGCATCAGCGCTTCTCTATACTCATACATTGAAAAGTTTTCGAATGTGCTCTGAGCTATGTGTGAAATTCATGTCAATATAATACACAGAGATGCACAGAAAACCACAACTGAACTGATGCATGTTATAAATATCACACCCAAGGTAAATATTTAACACTCACCAAAGTCCAAACGAGAGTAATAAGCATTTTATAGAAATAAATAAACATTAGAAAATATAATGCCATACATGTTAATTTGGTTATTTATTTATCTGCTGCTTGACACAACCAGCTCTTTTTAAGGAAGCTCAATGGCTCCACTGTCACAAGGTTACAAATATATGCTAAATACAGTTTCGTGGGCTGTAAGAAATATTTTCAGCAAGTTAATACAGGCCAACAGTTAGTTTTAGACCCTGATCACACCAACAAAACATAAAGAAGTCAATTAAAATGTATATGTATATATATGTGTATATGTAAATGTGTCTATGTATATATGTCTATGTGTATATGTATTATGCATCTTTAAAAAAATATTGGTCAAAATAGTTCTAGGGCTGTGAGATAATAGCAATTAATCGTATCCAAAATAAAAGTTTGTGTTTACATCATATATGTGTACTGTGTAAAATTATTTTGTATATATAAATACATACACATGCATGTAGAAAAATGTGTTTTTTATATCAAATATTTAAAAAATAATAATAAGAAAATATATAATATAAATTATATATATATACATACATACATACATTCATGCAAATATTTCTTAAATGTGTGTGTGTATGTATATATACAAAATAATTATTATTTTGCATATTGCATATTTTACATTTGCATACACATGTTTACGAGCTCATTTTACATGTGTATGCAAATGAGCATGGCACATTATTATTGTTATTATTAAAAATACATTATAAACTAAAGTACAGGCAGGATTTCCGGTCGCTTGTTCTAGTGAAAAGCACATCTGGCATACACTCATTTGCATACACATGTTCACGAGCCCATTTCACATGTATATGCAAATGACAATGGCATATTATTATTAATAATAATAATAATAATAATAATAAAATACATCATAACTAAAGTAAAAGCGGTGTTTCCACAAATACATTTGTATACACGAGCCTGAGTATGGAAATTAGCTCGTACCACATTCTTATAATTAGTAATAATAATGTATATGTTGTGTAACAAAAATTACGTAATCACTGGACTTAATTCGATGTCATTAAGAAACTTGTAAGCGGGTGTGTGAACGCATGAGCACCAGCAGTTTAATCTTGTCAAATTATCGTAATAATTTTGCGCTGCTTTCTTTAATTGCCAGTTCGAAATGACGCAAATTCTAAGAATCCGTACGCAATTCACGTATCTTTCGTACCGAGCCAGGCACGCGCTGTGAAACTGCGTGATCCCTTTAAACTTTCTTCTGCGCGTGACAAGTTCATTATAACTTTGCAGTAAACTTTGAAAGGGAAGATAGCATCGCATAACCTCAATAGCCAATATATGAGTTATATGAAACTTTCATAATAATTACTGCGGTGTCAGTACAACTGTCGGAGAGCAGAAACGGGAGACCCCCCCTCCTCGACTCAAACTCTCACGTTCTGCGTTATCTGCACTGACCAAGAAACTTCTGGCCAAAAATGTCAGGATATATAGCACGAACTGTTAATAATTTGCAGAATCCTATTAAACATCTTAACTTACAAGAAGAGAGAGCTATGGTAATGATTAAACATGACTTGCCTGCCAGCCGTGGTGTCCGTTACTCTCTCTGTCATGTTGGATGCGCGCAACAACAGTCCTGCGGAAACTTTCAGGAAGGAAAAAAAACACACACACACACACACACACACACACACACACACACACACACACACACACACACACACAAACTTTCCATGGACACAGCGACAACAAGCGACGAAAAATCCTTGATGTGGCGAGACGCACTGAGCTTCCGGCAAAATAAAAGCCCCATTTCGTGTGCAAAGCCATTCGTGTAGTTTTTGTAACCTTCTCATGCATTAGGCATTAGGCCTATTTTCACAAAAATGGCCGCCGAGACCGGAAGTAGGGTAAACTCTTTTACGGTGAAAGCGCTAGCAGTAGCAGTCGGAGGACAAATGCGGAGACTAAAAGCGGCCAGTCCTGCTGCGTACCTTTTTATGTTTGCACTCATAGAAGAAACAACCCTATTTATAATTTCACAGCTTTCCTTGTGACGAAATGTTGAAAAAGCGCTGGATTTGGGCACTTTTTTTGTGTAGTAAGCACTTCACGGAGGATGAAGTCCGTGTAATTTACGAGTCTACGAGAGTCCGGTCGTAGATATCTTACAACGCAGGCCGTGCTTTGCAGGTTTTCATGGGACAACTGGGGAGAAGTTAAATCACGCCAGACACAGACGGCAAAAAGACGTGTCTGTGGTGTGGAGGAGGAAGCAGATGTTGAAAATGGAGTGTTGATGCCGGTTCGGGAGTGATGCCCTGACTAAACATGTTTATATTGCTATTGATTGTTATCTGATTTGCACGTCATGCACTTTTATTTATTATTATTAACTGTTGGCAAATTAAAATTGTTTGTAGAAGTTGTTTTCTGTAACTTTCTTTCAAATGAGAGAACACGGAGCAGTTTTTCCGTGAGAGGGACTGGAAAAACCTGGAGTGGATCAGGAGCGGAGTGATAGCAGAACGCTTAGAGTGGAGAGAGGAACATGCTTTTGCATCCACTCCAGGCTTTGATCACATCCCCCATGAGCAGGGTGAATAGCCTACACCTCGTCCTTCCCATCAAACTAAAATTAAGACATTTATTACACTCTTTGAGAAATGTAAGAATATTTACAGCCAAATTATGAAAAGTGAATTTAAGACATAAGGACAGGGGGAACCCTGATATTGACGGAAATCCGTCGTATACTCTCGTAGCGACTGAGAACTTTAATCCCTGTAGCTGCTATATATATTATGAAGTGTATTACTGAATATAAAATTACATACATTATGATATATTAGTAAATATATTGTCTCACGTTTTTAAATATATGATTTTTTTTAATGTATTATTCAATATATTGTAATATTAACACAATATATTATTCTGTATATTTTCAAATATACTGTTAAACCATTTAATATATTGATCATTCATATATAGGGAAATATATTTTCTTTTCATAGGGGGACCCTATGTACTGTGTAGAATTATTTTGTATATATATAAATACACACACATGCATGTATATATTTAAGAAATATTTGCATACATATACTGTATATATATTTATATAGTTTATATTATATATAAATATATATTTTTTTATATATAAATAACACATTTTTCTTAAATATATACATGCATGTGTGTGTATTTATATATACAAATTTAATTATACACAGTACACACACATATATTATTAAAAACGAACTTTTATTTTGGATGCGATTAATCGCGATTAATCTTTTGACAGCCCTAATATATGTATATATATATATATATATATATATATATATATATATATATATATATATATATATATATATATATATATATATATATTATGATATAATATGATTATAAATGTTGTAAAAATATGTCACACTGGATAACTCTATATGACTAACTATTTAACGTCATGTCAACTCCCTAATTTAAAGTCCCAATAAAATCAAGTTTTTTTGGCTTTTAGTATGAATATGTTAGCCTTACTGTTACCTATAAGCAAGTGTGATCCAAAACAATCAAAAATCACATTTAGAAGGTATAAGCATTCAAAACTTCCAAAAATATGGATAATTGATTTTGATGACATCTCTCTGCAATTCAGCTTCTCATCAGATTTTCTGTCCAATCAAAAGCTCTCTTGAATCTGAAGCTCCGCCCCCTACATTATAAATAGACGCTGATTATATATTATATATTGTTCACTTGTTCACACATTTACTATTTCCTACATGGTGAATGGCACCAAGTACACTTGCGCGAGTCGGCACAGACCAGAAAACATACCGGACCCATTTGAATTCTGCTCAGAATGATATATTTTAAAGTAGTATGGAGATTAGGAGGAAACTGCGGCTATAACGAGCTCAACGGCTTTGACCGAGCTGTGATATAAACAAAACACTATTGGCTATTTTAAAAACTGTTCGATATTTCCAGCCCTTTCTTCCTGTTTCAGTAGAAGTAACATCAACACGCGTTTCAAGCTACTTCAGTGGGTCTTTAATGTGGTGCTTTGGGACTTTTATTTAAAAAAAAGCTTCAGGTTCAATGCTTTCTTTGTGGCTTCACATGATATATTTTGTAGTTTCCGCTGTCAAATGTGTGTGGTCCATTAAAAGCGTGTTACTAGCTGTGAGAAATATGAAATTGTCAGGTTGTTAAGAAAAAGCAATGAAATCTTCATTCAGTGTAGAAAAAACTTTCCACAGTAGTAACAATGCCCACGAAACTTAATCTTTACTTCCATGTCCTTGAAAAGGCCACGAAGGGCATATATAAATGTAAAAGTGTATGTTTCATAGTTTATTTCTTATTATGCACAAAAAAGTCAAGAGCATTGAATTTTAGAAACCATCCACCAAATAAAAATTCAATACATTCTCCATACACGGACATTTCTAACTAACGCAATGACACGGGATCAGTGAATGAACCCCTCTGTCTTTCAGAAAATGAACCACTCACCAATACAAAGCAATGCTGAGCCATCTTGTGGTGAAATTGTGCGAGTACACATTTTTTTTTTGAAGAAAAAAAACACACACAAATAAAATACATATTTTATCTCGATGCTCATCTTTATTTGACTCCTTAAAAAAAATTACATTCTTGTTTCCTTCAAATTAAATATTTTACCCAATGTCATTTCAGTGCCTGTTTTGACACACTGGTTATTGCAATACAGCTTCAGCTTTTATTTTCACGGTATTGCAGTACGGACCGTGTTAATACACAAACTGTTTCCCATTTATTTTATTCCCATTTTATTTTGGATTCTAACACAGTGTTTTATATGAAATCTGAAGGCACTGTGGTTGACCAGTCAAGGACCCTATTTAGTGTTACTGTAGGCAATACCTCCCCAGATATGATTACAGGATTGCACACAATTCGTACCATTAAAAAATGCATTTTGAAAAAGCCATAAATAAATTCGAGAGCTGTGTGTATTGTATTAAATTAATGTATTAATGAATTAAATGTTGGTCACAGTATGATGACTATAATTGGTCCGTTTTAAAAAGCAAGGCAAAGCATTCACAAGCTAATTGGCAAGTATGATAATATATAATTAAGCATAGCAAGGCTTAGCATAAAAATTAATAACATTGCTTGGAAAAAAGATCCATTGGCCGAAGATTACACGTTAGCTGTCTAATTAGATAACTTCATTGTCTCAGACACTTTTACATACTTTAAAGTTAGATATCATTTTGGCAATTCTGTTTTTGGCGGGTTCGATTGTAGACATCCTAAAATGCACAATAAAAAACTTGCTTTTGTTAATTTTGTTGCTACATAATATTGAAAAAATATTACAAATGACCATAGACCAGCTTTGGCACTGTAATATTTAACATTCAAGATGATTTTGATTCTGAAAACACATATTGTACCGCTATTCTATTTTTTATCAAGACCAACATTGTGAAAAAGGATTCACAGTGTTGTTCAACAAGTAAGACGTCAATTTAAAAATAAAATAAGAACTGGCAAGCCACTTCAACATGAGTTTCTAGGAAAACCCCAACATGAAGCTAAGTACGAGACTTTACAGTTCATCTAAAAAAGAAAACGCCGTCATCATTTACTCATTCCTATGTCGTTCCAAACCCACACTGTCTTGCTTTCATGAACACAAACAAAGAAGTTTGGCAGAATGTCCTGAAAATAAATGTAAATGTAGTCTGTACAACCTTTGCACCAAATCAAACTCTTTTAAAGTCACACATATTAAGTCTTTATTTTAAGTCAAAAAACAGACTGTAATCCTTGTCTCACAACTTGTGTGGGTCATTAGGTTAAGATGATTTTAATAGCATTTCTGAATTAAACTTCAGAAGCAAAAATTGCAAAAAGTTAAAATGAGTTCAAACTGTGTCCCAATGAATTGATTGAAAGATTAATTTAGGTCAACCCTCAACAGGTCAATGTGCAATGTCTTTAATGTATTAGTAAAACTATATTTGGGTAAATATTGTGGTTTATTTTGTCATATTGGTGCTTATTTAAAAAAAGAAATGAACTTGATTTTTCTCACAGTTGTGAAATGTAACATGAGGTTGAGTAAACAATGACAGAATGTTTCTTTAAAAAATGGCTTGGTCTTGTTTTATATATATAAAAAAAAAATTACCAGTAACAGTGGACAAGTGATTTTCATTTTGATGCTCTCACTGGTTTTAGATGAATTTGACCTATTATATCTTAAATGGATAGTTCACCCAAAATTTTTAATTCTGACATTATTACTCGCCCTCATGTCGTTCCAAACCCGTAAGACTTTTGTTGATCTTCGGAACACAAATGAAGATCTTTTTGATGAAATCTGAGATCTTTCTGTCTCTCTATTGACAGCTACGCAACTGACTCTTTGCTGCCTCAAAAAGTTCATAAAGAGATCGTAAAACTAATCCATATGAATTGAGCAGTTCACGATCCCTTTAAATGATGAACAGATTTAATTTAGGCTTTTATTCACATAATATAAACATTCAATGCACAAATCAGTTGTGGTAATCAGTTCGGTTGAGCTTCTGTTTATGTTCGCTGATCAATATTTATGTGAATAAAAACCTAAATTCAATCTGTTTATCATATAAAGCGATCGAGTCTCTTCAGAAAATTTGGACTAAACCGCTCAATTCATATGGATTAGTTTAAAATATTATGAACTTTTTGAAGCATCAAAGTGTCAGTTGCGTAGATGTCAATGGAGGGACAGGAATCTCTTAAAATTTCATCAAAAATACCTTCATTTGTGTTCCGAAGATGAACGAAAGTCTTACGGGTTTTGAACGACACGAGGGCGAGTAATTAACGACAGAATTTAAATTTTTAGGTGAACTATCCCTTTAAACCACGATTGCACTAAGTATGGTATGTGTGCGGCTGCATATATGTTGAGTCTCTTGCAGACGTCCAGCTTCGTTCATTTACTCTGCAGCCATTCTGTTCTCAGTTCAGCCACCTCTTTGCCGTACCACTCATGTAGTTTGGAGAAGCAGGCCGTGCCGGGGGAGACGGGGCTCTCGAGCGACCCGCCGTTGGTCTTCCTCCGCGGAGGCACCGGAGGTGGTCTGACTCCACTTGCCCTCGCGCTGCAGTCCCCGTCCCAGGCACAACCCTCGCTGACACCGTTTGCCGAACTGGTGTGTTTACTCCAAGACACCCCGTTTTCTCTGCTAGACAGCCCCTCCTGCGAAGGCCCCGTTATGGCAGTGTTCTGTAGGGACGGGTTGGAGGTTCGAGTGCCCGCTTCTGCCCCCTGGTGTTTCTTCGCCTTGCTTTTGGCTTGTAACGATCTCGCTTCTTGTACCTCCTCCAGCTGCCTCTCCAGCTCCTTCACAACCAGGCGCATGTAATCGAAACTGGCTCGGGACAGAGCCTTGACCCACGATTCCATCGCGGCCTGGCTCTCCGCAGCCATCTTGTACACCCTCGCTTTGAAGCAGTCGAATTTGACGGCGAAGGCGAACTCTTCGGATTCGGACTCACAGAGCTCCACCGTACAGCCTTCCAGGACGATGACGCCAATGGGCTCTCGACTTTCCTTCTCCTCGAAGTAGAACAGCATGTTGCCCTTCAGGATAAACCAGCGCCGATGGTACGCCGTGTTCCGTTCCCCTTTCTTAAAGAGGAAGCCTGTCTTGTCTGGAGGAGAGTTGCATGTGGCATAATGCGCCACGCTCCTCTCGTTCAACTTCATGATGGCGAGGACACCCGTCTCTGAAACAGAAATGAATAAAAACTGTGTTTACAGTACAAACATTTACAGTAGAGATAGACTGATAATATTAAACAGTTAATAATATTGATTTAACCCAATTTTCTACTTATCATATTGCGTAAAAAAGTTAAATAATAATTAAAAAAAATTGTTCTGCATGTTATTTATCAGTCAATATATATAACAATGATTTCACTGCACTTTTATTTGGCTATTAGCTTTCTTAAAAACTGATTAGATGTGTTTTGCAATATTTTATATCCAATCCAATATATATAATATTTTAAAAATGTGAATAAAAGTGATGAAAAGAATGAAAACACACTATTGTTCAAAGTTTGGGGTCTGTTTTTTAATGTTGCAGTAAAAGCAGTAATTTGTGAAATGTTACTAAAATAAATATAGGCATATATATATATATATGATTATATATATAATTATTATATTTTCAAATGTAATTTATTCCTGTGATGGTGAGCTGAATTTTCAGCATCATTACTCAGTTACTCATTACTACAGTTTTCACTGTCACATGATCCCTCAGAAATCATTCTAATATGCGGATTTGCTGCTCAAGACAAGAAACATTTCTTATTATTATCAGTCAAAAACATTTGTGACTAATATTTTTTTGTGGGATCCACAATAAGTTTTTTTCATAATTCTTTGATGGATAGAAAGTTCAAAAGAACAGCACTTTTTTAAAAATAATAAAAAAAACTTGAGTAACATTATAAAAATCTTTACTGTCACTTTTGATCAATTTAATACATCCTTGCTGAATAAAAATATAAATTTCTTAAAAAAAAAAAAATGTTTTACTGACCACAAACTTTTGAACGGTAAGAGATCTAAATTCACCGTTCTATGAAAGCTCTTTAGCGAAGCCTTCACGTTTGGCCTGCTTCCAACCGTCAATCAAAACACCAGCACATGTAGAACATCTCCATCCCATTTCTGCTCTAAAAAAATATAGAAACAGCCACACACACAGTGAAGTCAACAACCGAGGTGTCATAAGGAACACTGATTCCACTTCACACATCTGACCTGGTTTAAAACAAGCAAATTCCTCTTTCTTAAAACAAGTGCCATAAATAAAGGTCTGTGTGGGGTCTGGGGTGACTAAACTATACATGAATCAGACCTAGCGTCAAAACCATGTGACAAAAAAAGTCACAATTCACACACACACACACACACACACACACACACACACACACACACATATTATATATGTAATGTACACACACACACACACACACACACACACACACACACCAAATATTTATTTTTTTAGATTCATGACTTTTCCAGCCCTGGACGTAACCATATATCCTTGATATGCCAGATACCATCACTTTACCATGGTACCACTTAGGGGTGTAACGATACCCTAATTTCACGATTCGATACATATCACGATACTGAACTCACAATACGATATTATTGCGATACTCCAAGACATATAATAAAAGGTTAAGAAAAAATGTACTGTTGATTAAATACTAAATTTGATATAACATTGTGGGTGTAAATGAATAGGTTTGGACAATGGTGACACCAGAATAAATATATTCATGATTCTGAACCTGAAAATACAGAATTATTTTAGACAAATATGCTTGCATTCTGTCACTGGCTAGATATATTTAAAATAATGTAGGCCACTTTTTACTGGTAACATAACACTCATAACATAAGCATTATCTGGACCCACTAATACTCCCCCATTATTATACATTATATTCAACATAATATATTGTAGTTTAATGTACAACTGACTCTGAAAACTAGAGATGCACCGATTGATCGGCTGGTGACCGGAATTGGCCGATTTTCACGTGATCGGCCGTAACCGGCGACCGGCCGGTCAGTCTGACAAATGCCGATTTTATGCCGGTCAAATGCACTCGGGCGCCGCATAATTAACATCGCGCAACATCAGCATCACACGTGCACACGGAGCACATGTAGAAAACCTCGTGAATTACGTCCGTTCAGACCGCAAGCGCGTATTTATTTTCGGCGTGCATGTTAATCAATGAGTGCATTCACAACGGGAACAGGAGCAGCGCGAGCGTCAAGCAGGAGCGTCGCGAGCAGTGAAGCGCGTGTTTCGGCGCCGAGTCTATTTGCTGCACTGCTCGCGCTCAATTAAAGGAAAAGCACACTTTTGATGGAAAATAGCCTAAATAGGGTTTCACAAAAAAAGTGCCCAAAATGCACAGAATTTGTGTTTTAACAAGAACTGGAGTAGGCTATGTCAGAAAAGAAAACAAAGACTAATATTTATAGAAAATGTACCCATTTAAACTTGTTTTATTATTCAGTTTGTACAAGTGATTGCAATAGGCCTGTGTGTGTGCTTTGAGAAATATCTTTATACTGCAAGGCTATATTTATTTTATTTTTTATTTATATAGCCTATTATTTTATTGCCATTCCCTGTTTTCATACAGACGTTTCGTTTGCTAAATATATAAATATATAAATATAAATATATATTATATATATATATATATATATATATATATATATATATATATATATATATATATATATATATATATAATTATTGGATATTGAATGTGAAAAGGAAATGGTTCTTCCACAACACTGCACTTTAGATGTGTGTGAACTATGCAAATTGTAAAATGTTCTATTACAGAAAAGATATAAAATAAATATTTGTGTGTGCTGTAAAGTGGTTAGAAAAAATTAAATCGGAATCGGCTAAAATCGGTATCGGCAGGTCAAACTTAATGAAAAATCGGAAATCGGAATCGGCCCAGAAAATTGTAATCGGTGCATCTCTACTGAAAACTTCAATTTTTTCTCACATGGTAATTTTTATTTTGGGTGAACTATCCCACATTGTTGTGGGATACACATTGTTGCATTTTTGTATTACGATATATTGTGACACATATTGTTACACCCCTACCACTACCACAATACTTTTTATAAAGATCATACAAAAGTATTTTCTGAAGTACCTTTGTATATACTAAAAGTAACAAAGTTGTTTGGACATTTACTATGATTAATACCATGGTACATCCATTTTAGTACCATGTCAAAGTACCAGCATTATATCCGGTAACTGTATTTTTGTTTTGTTTTGTATTAATGTTACATTTACAAAAAAGGAACCAATAAGCCCCATGGTAGTATCATGTTTTAGACATGTTTCATGGTATTTACAATGGTGTTCTTGGAAGTTGCATTTAATATCATTTAAACACCATGCTACATGCATTTCAACATCATGGTATGTATACATCAAAATACCATGGTATTACTATCTGATACTGTTCCACGGTTCTGCCGCAGTAAAAACAAACAGTTATTAGTGATACAGCCAGCTAATACAGCCTACAACTGCAGTTTGAGTTATCCAGACAGCAGTCTTATACCAATGTGCGTTCAAAAACTGTAAATGACATACACACTACATTTCAAGTGCGCATCAGAATGCTGCAGAAACACTGTCAGACCACATCTGCAGGACAGTTAGGCTACATGCTTTAACAACGACCAAGAAGGTGTTTAAAAAGCTAATATAACATAATCAAACTCATTTACACTCGTAAAGAAAGGAAATCATCCATCACAATAAGCACAACATGTGGAAATGAAATCAACATGACTTAATACAGTCTTTGTCATTCTCGACTGAGCTCGAGCAGTTTGCTTGACAAACCATCAAAAGCAGCCTGGTTACTAGCGTAAAGCTGATGAAGCCGCGTTACAAAGATAGAGAAACTCATGAAGAGAAAGCTTGAACGTCATTTCGAGCATTTATCGGTGTTTAACTTGCCTTCTGAGTGTGTTATTGGACGCCCGCAGACAGCTTTCCTCCCTTCATTCTTCCTTTCCTGGCTGGCGATCACGTGACTCTACAGGAATCTCTCTAGTAACAGCAGCAGTGCTGCGCGCGCTCATGTGTGCATAATAAATTACTCACACAATCGGTTATTATAAACATCATAATGAGTCCCACGCGCCTCTGACATGTTTAAACTTAAGTTGGAGATTGTATACATGATTATGTATATGCATTCTTATATGCATTTCGTTTAGTCATAAGTATCTGCTCTTTTTGGTACGGTAGCAACACCCTGCTATGAGGAAAACAAACAAACAGCTAAAACCAACCTAGGTGGTTGGCTGGTTTTGGGCTATTTTTTAAGCTGACCAGGCTGGTCTGAACCGAACACCAGCTTGGCCAGCCTGAGACCAGCTTAAACCAGCTAAGACCAGCCAACTAGCCTAGGCTAGTTTTAGCTGGGGGTTTCAGAAGGGAAGGTACAGTGATGATATCAGATGGAAATACCATGGTACATATCCAAAGCAACATGGCATTACCATGATCTATAAAGTACTGGTGACTTTTTATGGGTGGTTTTTATAAGTGGTAGCCTAATGTTGGTGTTTTGGAATATACCATTGTATTTACAAGAATTCACAATACCATCCCTGCAGGAAACCCAGAAGTAGCTGGTTAAAGCTGGTCTCCCAGGCAGGCCAAGCTTGTCAAACTGGTCTCTCAACTTGACCAGCTAAGATCAGCCTGGTCAATTAAAAAAAAAAAAAAAAAAGTGTCCAAAACTCCTCTAAAACCAGCCAGGGAGACCAGCTAAACCAGCTTATTTCAGCAGGTATGACTGTACATTTTTATTTATTTTTTAGGTGTGACTGTACATGTTCAAAGAATATGAGAGCAGTACCATGGTACGTTTTTGCTAGTGGGGGTTTGCTATGCCAGAACTTTAGGCCAAGGGAGTCAATAATATTCAATTAGCATAAACTGACAGAAAGTGCACAACTATGGAAAGAAAAATAAGCATGTTAAAAAACTAGAACTAGAACTAGAATGATGCTAGAAGTTATCATATTGTCTATTTTAGATTATTGGAGTCAAAGTGACACTGTTCTGCCAAGATAGACATTTGGAGGGTGTTTCGGCCCAACGCACACATTAATATATCATCTATTATTTGGACTGTTGTGACCGAGTCTACAGTCACACCAAAGTCAAACATTCAATGTCACATTGGTAGCATTAAAATAATGATAGTAATAATAATGATAATTATTATTTAAAATCATATTTAGAAAAATCTTCAGATTAAGTCAAAACACTAAACAATGCAGTTACAGCAAAATTGATATTTATTATGGAAAATAAGAAAGAAGATGAAAGAAAAAGGTCTTAGTCCCCAATATATTACTATACATACAGTATCTTCTCTGCTTATGTAATGTACATGAAGGACACATACAGAGAGTTAAAAGGTTTGAATGAAAGACTGTTATTGAATACTAAATGCTAAAAGAAGGTCAATTCAATTTCACTTGAAACAAAACCACACTCGCAGTGTCACGCATTCACACAGACATGCATTCTTGGTCTCTAAATATGTAGTGAAAAAAAAAAAAAAAACACCTCTGATTAGTAATAACAGAAATTGCCTCAGGCTCACTTCAGCCAAGGCTTCTGGGAAATTGAGTTTTAGTGGTTGCCCTTGTCGATGAACCGCGTCGAGGTCCTAGCTTTCCTACCATCAACATTTAAACGAAATCCCAGTGCTATCAGAGGACTCTTCAAACGTCCCGCATAGCCAAACCTTTCAGCAGCCAAACAATAAGTCTCCTGTACATTTGACGACAATTTCTGATATACAGTAAACACAAACTACACAAAAAGGAATGCTGTAGAAACTAGTACAAAGACAGAAATATTAGATTTTGATTACATCGTAGTGCACCAAGTCATTTTTACAATGTTTTTGATGCAACACTCATTCACAAACATTTACTAAAAGAATGAAATGACTAAAGAAATTGTATAAAATATTAAAGTGGGTTAAAAGAGAGAAAGAAAAATGTGCTTTGAATATTTTTTATCTTACATACATAATCCCCTATAAACATGTGCCTTTTACCGAGATCGAAGATGAATGGATCTCTATAATATTGATATTATGGGTCCTGTACATCATCCTCAGACAGACTTGATTCATATAGTTTCAACAACAATGCAATCTCAGAACTGTATGCCAATATCACAGAGTTGTAGTGTTTGCCTTTACAATTGAGTTTGTCTGTCTGTGATGGTGCAATTTTTCTGGATATTAAAGCCAACATGAAATGGCATTAACAACCCATTTTACCCCCATAATTCGACACTTGAATGCAGAAAATGAAGGTGAAAAGAACATTTTGGCATATCTAAACTGAAATGCTTCTTGTCCTTTTAACATTAACCAAGAAAAAAGTTCTTACATTTTTTGATGAAATTACAACAACAAACATTGTCTTCTTTGGAAACTTGCACTGATGAATCAATCTCTAAATGAGACCAGAAATGTGTTTGAAGAAAGCAAACAGAGTCCATTCTGATTTCATGTTGACTTTAAAGTGGCCTGTTACAAGTTGGGGGAAGAAACAGTGCATACAATTGCACGTCAGTCCATTTTTGGCTCTATAACCCTCTCCTCTCTCCTCCAAAAAGGGTTTTTTAATCTAACTATAACAGTAGTTCTGCTAGATCCAGGCAGAGCAAGTCTCCGACCCGGCTAAATCCAAAGAACCTGTAAAAACATTCATATTCAGAGAGCAAAACAACACTTAATATCATAACAAGACACAGTAACTCCAGTGTGGGGGTAAATAAGGAACAAAAATAGGACAAAAATGAAATAATAACCAAAGACAGCAGTGCTTAACGATACACGACCACAGTTTTGACAAATACGACATTCGTCCAGTTGGTTCTTTCTGCCTAGAATACACAGTAGGCTTAAGAGTCACTGTTCTTCTGGGAAAACAACAAACAGAAATAACATTTAAGGTAAAGAAAAGAGAGATACTCAAAGGAAATATTAACAACGATAAGTAAAAAAAAAAAAAATCTCAAGTGTCTATGGATTGGAAAAAAGCTCTTTGAGTCGCAATGGAGATGAATATACAAGTAAGTGAATGAAGGAATGAATGAATGAATGAATGAATGCCTTTTGTGAAATCTCATCATCTTTAAATCTCTCCTCCATTGGATTTCTGATGACGCTACATTGTGGCTATAACGTTTGCGCTCTACTTCCCTGACTGGCAAGCAGTCAGAGTGCTTCTATAACAGTTCTCCTCCAGGTTGTTTCAGTAGAGCAGGTATCGGTCATGAGTGGGGCGCAAAAGTTCGCAGGGCCTGGTACAATCTGTTAAAAGAGGGCCGGTCCACGATGTCACGACTCCAGCAGCGCATCATCAGCTCGAACAGAGAGGATGGACAGAGTGGTGGGGCGGAGAGAAAGATCTAGAGAGGGTGAAAAATAAGAAGGTCAGAAGTCTTTTTTAGATGAAACCTCCAAAGAAATAATGCATTTCATGCAAAAGTTTTCATCCTGCAGCAGTGCATTCATTCAAACTCACTGTAATTTGGGATTCACTCACTTCAAATCACAACCCAAATCAAAGGCAATGTGTGTACCTGTCTGCCCTGGTTTCGGAAGAACTCGCCGGTGTTCTCGATGACCTGTTCATCAGACAGCAGGCTGTAGGGCTGCTCCTTACACAACGTGAAGATCTCCCACAAAGTCACTCCAAATGCCCACACATCACTCGCCGTTGTGAACTTTCCCTAGAAAACACACACATGTATCCCGTAATGCACCGATACAAAGAAAGAAATCCGCTGCTGACAGATGTCTCCAGCCAATAGTTAAGTCAAAACAAATAGCTTTGGAACAATTCATACACTACCGTTTAAAAGTTTGCGCTTTTGAAAGAAGTCTCTTATGCTCTTTACAATTTCAAATAACTGTTTTTCATTGTAATGTCTTAAAATGTAATTTCGTCCTGTGATGCAAAGCTGAATATTCAGTGTCTTCAGTGTCACGTGATCCTTCAGAAATCATTATAATATGATGATTTGCATCTCAAGAAACGTTTATTATTATTATCAATGCTGAAAACAGTTGTGCTGCTTAAATTTCTGTGGAAACGTTGATAAAAAAAATTCAGGATTCTTTAATGAGTAAAAAAAGTTGAAAATAATTTTTTTTGAAATAGAAATCTTTTGTAACATTATAAATGTCCTTACTTTCACTTTTGATCAATTTAATGCATCCTTGCTGAATAAAACTATTACTTTCTTTAAGAGTGTGTTCACAGTTGGCATGTTTGGTTTGATTAAAATTAACCCTTCATCGGTTCATCTGAATAAGCGAACGCTGCCATCCAAACCCTGGCGCGCATCAAACAAGCGGACCGAGATGGCTAATAAGAGGGGTCTCGTTCTGCTTCTAAACAAAATCTGATGTGGTTTGCATGACATGTGAAAGTAACACTGATCACACGGATGTCACAAGATGCGACCCTAAAAAGGACAGAATGCTCAAGCATACCTGTTTTTTCTATCATAATCGCAAGATTGTCCATCACAGTTCAGTACAGACATCAGAACCGCGTCTCCTCACAGCAGATCTGCGTTTGTGTGTGTGACGGAGGGATTTCTGCCGCTGTTTTGACTCCTTTACACATTTATAAGCTCTTCACGAGTTCTCAGCTGGTCAAAATACCATCATATGTAGCTACGCACATACAACGAGCACATTTATCCCAGAACACAGCATTGTTTTGGATGTTCAGTAAGTTCTGTCTCGAAATATACGTAATAAAAGCCGACCAATCAGCTTGTGAACATATCCCTGTGCCTTTAGGTTCGGTGTTAAAAATGCCAATGTGAATGCTAAGCAGACCAGGACTAAATGTTTTTTTTTTTGTTGATCTGGACCAAATGAACAAAGCGAACTGAACTACAAGTGTGAACACCACCCTGAAAAAGAATACCTTACTGACCTCAAACTTTTGAACAGCAGTGTACATGCATGCAACTTTGCTTTTATCAACAGCTTGTCTTTCCCTCACCAGTAGGATGCTCTCCCAGGCCATCCAGCGTATAGGCAGTACAGCGCGCCCCTGTATACGATAGTAATCGCTACTGTACAAGTTTCTGCTCATGCCAAAATCAGAGATCTTTATGGTGAGCTGGCGGTCCAGGAGGCAGTTCCGTGTGGCCAGATCACGATGCACAAAGTTCAGAGAAGCCAAGTACTTCATCCCAGAAGAGATCTGCACCGACATGTGCAACAAGTCAGCAATGCTGCAAAGAAATAGAAATAAAAGAGTCAGGGATGTGAACCAAAACATGATGAATATATATATACACACACACACACTACACCTTTTAGGAGGAAAACTTACCCAGAACATTCAATTCAGTTTAATGTATTTTGAGTGAAACCATGTTGTATCAAAAATGGCTGCCGTTATTTGAAATAAAGCTTAAATTAAATATAAATCTTAGAATAAAACCTTTTTTTTTTTTGCCTTGCAACAAGCTAAAATACACCATTTTAATTTGACGTGCTAAAACCACTAAAGAACTGTCGAACTGAAAAAAAATTAAGTTTAATAGAAATATAAAAAACGTAACAATTACATAACAAACATAACAAAATGTCTAAAACTTAAACTACATTTAAAATGAAAATTGAAAATATAAAAATAAAAACAAATGCAAAATATTAATAAATACTATATCAGTAATAAAAAAACTAAAATAACACTGGTGTGAAACAAAGAAGGAGACCAACATGAGGGTGAGTAAAACATACAAGAGTTTTCCCTTTTGGGCTAGTAATTCATTTTCAAAATTAGTACCTGTAATAAGATTTTACAATGTTGGTTTTTGATTTCAGGTTTTCAAAAAAGACCAGATTGAAATGACTTATTTACAGTATATGTTATTATCATGACTTGAAGACTGAGAGGTCTCACGTGAAAACCTGGCTTCATTCTAACCCTGTAATCTGAAACATTTCCATCATAAACTGAGAGCTGACTTGAAACTTGGAGGTTAAGTTGAAGAATTCAAAGGTTAAGAATGTTAAGCTTGACTCTGACTTGTAGAAAACAAGCGATCTGTCCCCTGTCTGGAGATGAAAGTCTGTACATGTCAGGGTTCTTCATAATGATGGACACACACCTGACAGACGGAATGTTGTTGGCGTGTGTGAGTGTGCTCTCCAGCTCTCTCTGGGACAGGAACATGTTGAGGTCTCCGTTCTCCATGTACTCCGTCACCATGCAGAGCGGGTCGGAGCTCACACATACGCACAGCAGCTGAATGATGTTCGGGTTATTCAGACGCGACATGATCTTTATCTCCTTCAGGAAGTCATTTCTACACAGACAAAATTATCATGGGATTAGGTGAAAGGTTAAAGGTAAGCATCCATCACTAAATATTGATGTGAAAATAATAGTGAATAGTGAAAATGACTGATGACTGTGTATTCTGAAATGATTTTAGACATTTTTATGGAGAGGTACACCTTGCTAGTACAGGGTTGAACCCCCTTTTACGTTCAAAACTGCGTTAATTCTTCGTGGCACAAATTTAACAAGATGCTGGAAACAATTCCCAGAGATTGATCGGCTGGACATCCATGATGCGAATCTCCCGTTCCTCCACATCCCAAAGCTGCTCTACTGGATTGAGATCTGGAGACTATGGAGGCCGTTTGAGTTTAGTGAACTCATTGTTATGTTCAAGAAACCAGTTTGAGATGATTTGAGCTTTGTGACATGGCGCATTATCCTGCTGGAAGTGTCCATCAGAAGATGGTTCACTGCGGTCATAAAGGGATGGACTTGATCAGCAACAATACTCAGGTAGACTGTGGCGTCGATGCTCAATTGGTGCTAAAGGGGCCAAAGTGTGCCAAGAATATATCCCACACACCACTACACCACCAGAACTGCCTGAACTGTTGATACAAGGCAGGATGAATCCATGCTTTAATGTTGTTTACACCAAAATTCTGAACTGACCATCTAAAATCGAGACCCATCAAACCAGGCAGCGTTTCTCCAATCGTCTATTGTGAATTGTGGCCTCAGTTTCCTGTTCTAATCTGACAGGAGTGGCACTGCTGTAGCCCGTCTGCTTCAAGATCGTGTTGTTCGTTCAGAGACGCTCTTCTGCAGGATGTACTGTAACATGTGGTTATTTGAGTTACTGTTGCCTTTTTATCAGTTGGAATTAGTCTGGCCATTCACCTCTGACCTCTGGCATCAACAAGGCATTTTCACCCACAGAACTGTTGCTCACTGGATATTTCCTCTTTTTCAGATAATTCTCTGTAAACCCTAGAGATGGTTGAATTTCCCTGTAGATCAGCAGTTTCTGAAATACTCAGACCAGCCCGTCTGGCGGCAACAACCATGCCAAAGTCACCTATATCACCTTTCTTCCTCATTCTAATGCTCAGTTTGAAATTCAGCAAGCTCATCTAAATGCCTAAATGCATTGAGTTGCTTGCTGCCATGTGATTGGCTGATCCACGTGCCAATCAATTTTATTCCAACCAGTCACAACACATCCTAATTACATAACCATTCCGAACTTTTAAGCAGGGACTTCCCAGAAGTACTTAAGGCAGCCTCACTCCATGATGCAACTTTCCAATCAAATGTTAGTGTTTTTTTTTCCCCAAACCTGGCATTGCTGGTGGCATCCGCTCTGAGTTGCTTAACTGCTACCAACACCGGCTTGCCGTCCTGCTCTGGTAACGGTGCGCCCTCTCCCAGAAACTCAGCCAAACCCTCGGCCTCACACAAATGTACCTGAAAACAGCAATGCCAACAGACAAGAGAATGAACATATGTGAAGCATCATACTTAAACAACGTGAGAGCGAAAACACGCTTGCATGGGCTCCACTAACAACAAAAATACCAAATACCGTACTAATGCATTTTCATGTTATATTTTGATTGATTTAGTGAAAAATTGGAATAAATACTTTAATCATAGTACCCATATATACAATACCGTTCAAAAGTTTGGGGTCAGTATTTTTTTTTAAATACTTCAAATCATCAAGGATGCATTAAATTGATCAAAAGAGACAGTAAAGACATTTATGTTACAAAAGATTAATCAAAGAATCCTTAGAAAATTATCAGTTTCCACAAAATACTACGCAGCACAACTGTTTTCAGCATTGGTAATATTAATAAATCTGCCACCATAGTAACAGAATGAGGATCAACTGTGTTAAAAAAGTATCAGTAACACTATTACAAAAAAAAAAATCCTTGGCTCTCACTCTAGATTTCCAATGTTTTTCTTAATAAAGCCATACATTACAGTTATGCGTGGTCACTAATAACAGGGTTTTCTGGGAAACACTCAAACATTAGGCATTGCAGCACTGTTTGTATAAAACAAAGCATAAACAGTGTGCAAAAAGATTCCAACTAACTCAGAATAAAAGACAATCCAAGTGGCTCCAGAAGTGAGTCTACGAAACAACGACAGCGACTATAAAACCTCCTGCTGTGGTTCATCTAGACTCACCTCACCAAACTGGCCTTCTCCCAGTTTCTCTCTGAACAGCAGTCTCTCCCGAGGGAACTCGGCCACTGAAATGTCCTTCCGCGTCAGGGAATCCACGGTGAGGGCCGGAACGGCGTACATGTTGCTGCCGGTGACGCCCTGCAGGCTAATGATGTCAGTTTCAGCGTAGTGCGGCACGCTGCTCTGAAAGCACTGGTGTGGGGTGCACAGGGTAACGTCGGGTTCGGCATATCCTCCGCTACAGGCTACAGAGAGAACCAGACGTCAACATATCAGTAATTGTCATTTATATCAAGCCATTGTTTTCTGTTTTTATTTTGAGACACTTTACAATAAGGTTGCATTAGTTATCATTAGTTAATGCATAAAATAACATTAAAAACGATCACTATTATTATTTATTTTTTTACATATAATTTTTTTTTTTTTAATGTTAGTTAAAAAAATACAATTGTTCATTGTTTGTTCATGTTAGTTCAAATCCATTAAAGTGCCCCTATTGTGCTTTTTCAGATATTAGCTTTCATGTAGTGCAATGGAGTGACAAATGGAGCTATTGTCTCCTAAAAGAAAGAACTGATTCTGAACAGCCTCAAACGAGTCGTCAGTAATCCCAGTCTTACTTCCTGCACAAATCTAAGTAGGTTTGTAACATATTTGCATAATTCCAGCCTATGGTCTTCATTGGCTGCCCGCGAACAACGTCTACTTTGACCCGCCCTCAATCACTGTAGATGTAGCTGAGGCCTGGAAGAGTTTGGTTCACGTTGTCGACGTCAAGAAGTCATGTTTTCTGTGTAGCAAAAGCAAATCTACTTTGCTTCACTTCCAAAGGATGAGGACTAATAAGATTATAAGCATTAGTTTCCGACACGTGATGTAAGCGGTAGACCAATCACATCAGACTGGGCCATCTGACCAATCAGAGCAGAGTAGGCTCTCAGAAAGGAGGGGTTTAGAGAGACTGAATCCTTTATCGAACAGTTTCAGACACTGTGAGAAAAGAGGTAATGCTACAATGTATGTTATGAGAAAATTAAAGTGTTTATCATTTTGATCTTGGATGCATGTAAACCTATTGTAGAAGGACCTCCAAAACAAAATTAGGAACCTTTAAAATTGCATTACCTTTAATAAATGCTTTAGAAGTATTTGTCATTGTTAATTTATGTTGACTAATGCAGTTAACTAATATGTGACCCTGGATCACAAAACCAGTCATAAGTCGCACGGGTATATTTGAGGCAATAGCCAACAATTTGCCAACTTTTATGCCGAAAATCATTAGGATATTAAGTAAAGATCATGTTCCATGAAGATATTTTGTAAATTTCCTACCGTAAATATATAAAACATTCATTTTTGTGAGTGAATGCAGCACAATCGCGAACATAATTGGACAACTTTAAAGGCGATTTTCTCAATATTTAGATTTTTTTGCACCCTCAGATTCCAGATGTTCAAATAGTTTTATCTCAGCCAAATATTGTCCTATCCTAACAAACCATTAATCAATGGAAAGCTTATTTATTCAGTTTTCAGTTGATGTATGAATCTCAATTTCAAAAAAGTGACCCATGTGACTGGTTTTGTGGTCCAGGGTCACGTATTAGCAAATGAAACCTTATTGTAAAGTGTTACCATTCTGGCATATCCTTCATTTCATGCATCTCTTTATTAATGTCACCCTATTTATTTTCTTCATCATTGATTTGCAATATTTTAAATGCTGACAATCATGTCACTAGAGCTTTGTTGAGAGTAAGGGAAAGAGGAAGAGAGAGAAAGACAGAAAAAGCAGAAGATGAGAAGAGAGGAAAATGTCAACTTCAGTCATTTTATTTCAACCAAAACACTGAGGTGACTGGGTGCAAGAAACTGCAGGGTGTCACAACAGGAGCAAAGGAAAATCCAGCATCGATTCTTACCCTCGCAAAGTCCGTCAGTCTGGTAACAAGATCAGATGGAGTTCATAGACTGCGAGCAAAGGCTAAAGAACGCAAGACTAGAGGAGGAAGAAAGGAAAAAGTGCATTGGCAGGCAGCATGCAAAATTTCGAGGAAACAAGTGTCAACGAAACTAAGTTCATTTTAAAAGGGTAAAAGATAGAACGAGAGGTTAGTTTTAAAAAGGACATCATGGAGAGGTGTATTCAGTACTGGAAGTCTTCACAGTAGCTCTGGTCCAAAACCTACTAGGATACCTATCTGGGCATTATTGTTAGGATTCAAAGTTGAGCTCCTGACATGAAGGCTGCACCATTAGGCAACAAAATTATGCTTATAGTCTTATAATATTTGGCCAAATTACAAGGCAGCTTTGCATGCTTCCTAGACAATCCCAGACTGCGCCTCAAAATTAACATTAAAATCCAATTATGCAAATGATCCTCACATGTACACGTACTTGCACTACTGTTCAAACGTTTGGGGTGAATACGATTTTTTTTTTATTAAGCAAGGATCCATACAATTCATCAAAAGTGACAATTTGTATGTTACTTCAAATAAATGCTGTTCTTTTGCACTTTCTGTTCGTCAGAGTCCTGAAAAAATTTATCATGTTTTCAACAAAAAACATTATGCAGCACAACTGTTTTCAACATTTATAATAATAATAAATGTTTCTTGAGCAGCAAATCAGCATATTAGCATATCATGTGACACACTGAAGACTGGAGTAATGATGCTGAAAATTCAGCTTTGATCAGAGGAATAAATTACATTTTAAAACATATTACTATAGAAAACATTTATTTTAAACTGTAATAATATTTTACAATATCACTGTTTTCAAATAAACGTAGATGCAGCTTTGGTGAGAATGGGAGACTTCTTTCAAAAGCATTAAAAAATCCTGACCCCAAACTTTTGAACAGTAGTGTATATTAGCATCTGATTATTTCACAAATAAACGTAAAATTATACTTTTTTTAAGGCAATAGTTTTATATTGTGCCTTCCTTACATAATTTTATAATAATAAATAATAAATAAATAATGAATAAATAATTCCCAATGATTTAAGTGATCAGTTGCCCATTTACTGATGAACAATAGTGTTTGAGACAGAGCTAGTGTGTGTGTTCGTGTTTAACGGATGGTACCAGAAGCCTCCGCGCTTTGAGACAGCTCTGGAAGTTTGTTCCTGAGCGCAGCGGGATCCTGATACTGGGGGTCCAGAAGGAAGATCCTCTCGTAAGGGGGGTCGAGGGAGACGCGCGGGGGCACCGGGGGAGTCTGCAGGATTATAGTGTCACTGCTGGAGGACAAACGCACCGTCACCTCCTCCTCCAAAATACGCCTTGGAGCCTAAGAGAGAAAGAGAGAGAAAGATTGTGTTATCATATTTTCCCAAAATAAGTCGCACAGGGTCAAAATTGCATTGTTGAGAAAAAAAACTAAACAAAAGTCATGTTTTATTATTACATCCAGAAATAATGTAAAATACAGGTAAATAAATGAAACATTTACAAACCTTATAAACACTATGAATATGTATTTAAGTTTCCCTCACAACAAATCCTTTAAATTTAATGGTATTCAGAAAAGAACAGGAATGAAAAATAAGAAAAAAACAAACGTAAATTATAATGGCATTCATTATCAACAACATACCCAACACCAAGCAAACACGTTTATTTAAAGCATTTTATTTAATCACCGTTGTGTGGGAAATGCGCTATACAAATAAAATTGGGCTCAAGTACCTCTCTCATTCGGCATAAATTAATGTTTTGCATGCTTTATACAAGTCACTTTGTAATATGAACCACAGCAGGGGATAAAAAAATGCTACTTATATGCCCGGAAAACATGGGGGGGGGGGGGGGGGGTGTCACAACTTCTCAGAGACGCATCTTGAAATTCAGCTATGCTCATCCTTTCAGTAAGGTAGACCAAGGTACTTTACACTCCTCAAATATTACATGTATTGTTGAGCAGCTCTAAAATCTGTTGCATCAATACAAACACACACACACCTTTTCCAGGACTTTGCACACATATTGGCACCACAGAATCAGGAAGATGATCACCACCAGCAGGAGAATAATAGTCACCAAACAGCCAATCAGAATCGACGTACTGCCCTCTTCAGGAGATCCCGTCTTTGATGGCGTCGTCCGGTCCTCTGTCAAACACAGACGGTTTATTAAAGTTCAAGTGAAGTGTGTAGGACTAAAGTTAGTACAGTAGTCAGGTGTGTTCATTTAAAGTCAACAGGAAATGGGGTACGCAACCCATTTTACTTCCATAAAGTGACACATTTCCTCCATTTGTATTCATCGGAAACTTGCTGGATCACGAAAAACAATCTCTACATGATTTGGTTGAACGGACATTTAATTGTCTTTGAAATAACATGTATTAAGAAAGTAAACGGTCAAAAACGTGTCAAATTTAGTTTCATTTTCACAATACAAACACTGCAACGCCTTACCTGTTATTTGAGTAGTTTCTGATACTTTGCTGTTAACTTCATATGAAGGAGGGGTCAAAACTGGAGGCCTCTGGGTAGGAAGCACATTAGTTGCTGCAATGGAAAATAATTCAAACACAGGAAATCACTAAACCTCAAGTTACACCCACTTTAAAATACATTTATCACTCTAAATGTGAATAAGTAATTGGTCTCACTATGAGTGATGCACGCATTTCCAATAAGATGCTTTTGAAAGAAATGAATACTTTTTATTCAGCAAGGATGCATTAAAGTGAATAAAATGTCCAGTAAAGACATTTATAATGTTCGTATAAATGCTGTTCTTTTGAACTTTCTATTCTTCAAAGAAACCACAAAAAATGTATCATGACAGGACTGTTTTCAACATTAATAATAATAATTATTAGCAGCAAATCAGCATGAATGATTTCTGAAGGATCATGTGAAACTGAAGACAAGAGTAATGATGCTGAAAATTCAGCTTTGTGTGACAGTAATAAATTAAAATTGAAAATATATTCAAACAGAAAACGATTCTTTTAATTTGTTTCAAGCCTTGGTGAGCATAAAATACTTCTTTCAGAAACATAAAAATATCTCACCGACCCCAAATTTTTTAACGATGGTGTAAGTGGAAATTAATAAATTGGGAATGATGATATGAAAAGCATTTCACAGTTCTGGCTGAATTTTAATGAGGAAATACTGGGAATACCAGTGGGAGGGAGAGGTGAGCTGTTCTTATTTCATACCAGACTGAAATGAGATCTCGCTGAACATCATCCAATTGTCAGCAAAGTAGAAGCGGCAGCGCAGGGCCGTGGCCGACCTGTGCTTTAATGGGACGGTCACATAACGAGCGCTTGGGTTCCGGTCGTCTAGAACGGTGTGAAACTCCACCGGCTCTGCCTCCCACTCAGAAATCAGATGCAGTTTAAAAGCACAGGACACGGATGCGAAGATCTTCACACCCCGAGAGAACATGTTGTTACTGTGAACCTGTTAAAGAGAGGATAAACAAGCATCATTAACATCTGAAGCCTTTTCTTTGTTCACTATAAATAAAGCTTCATAGTACTACAATATGCACCATTTAAAGTCAACATAAGTGACATTTACAACTCATTTTTCTTTCAAAAGTGGACATTATGTTCAGTTTCCAGACCCCTTGTGGACTATTTACTTTCTATTCATCAAAGAATCCAGAAAAAAAAAGTACCATTATGTACAAACGCAGCATAAGAGACTTCTTTCAAAAACATTACAAAAATGTTACTGACCCCAAACTTTTGGATGGTTGTGTATACAAGTAAATCTTAAGTAAATAAGATCAACTCTGATTTCATTCTAACTTTAAGATACATAGAAACTAAAACAAAGTGACCAGGCTTCAATAAACATATGATTTCTTATATAAAATCATTACTTCAACACTGTAAAAAGTGAATAGTTGGATCAACTTAAAAAAATTACTTCAATTGGTAACACCTAAATAAATTAAGTTTTCTCAACTTAAATTATCGTGAAAAACGTGATAATTTAAGTTGAGAAAACTTAATTTATTTAGGTGTTACCAATTGAAGTAATTTTTTTAAGTTGATCCAACTATTCACTTTTTACAGTGAAGATTAAGCACTTAAACCCCCCAGTCCACAGACACTGACACTATTATGGCAAACAATCCAGCCCCAACATGCAATTATGTTTTATTATGTGTGAAATATGATGTATAATTAGTGCTACATTAAAGCTGTCATTCAACAAACACTTCAAAGCGCATCAACTTCAAATTATACACATTACAGATGTAACCCAGAACACATGCACATTTTAGGTTCGGTACAAGTTCTATCAGTGTTAGTGGCTGAATGTCAATTACAATAGAAAATAATTATGTTCATAAATGAAAAACATTGTCAATAGTGTTTCAAGAGCAAGATATTAAATATTATACACTACTATTCAAAAGTTTAGGGTCAGTAGGATTTCTTTTAAAAGAAATTATTTTATTCAACAAGGATGCATTAAAAATTGATCAAAAGTAACAGTAAAGATTATTATAATGTATTATAATGTTTCTGAAGGTGGGCAATAGGATCAAATCCTTATTTCATGATATGATCATTTTTAATTCATTATAACAATGTATAAATCAAATAGTTATTTTTATTATATAAAAAAGAACAAAGAAGCAAATTACAAACAATAGGAAAAAATGATAGCGATACAAATTAAAATACGTTTTTCAGGTACAGTAGGTTTATTTAACATGTATACATTTATTTAACATCTTTTGTTGTTTGATTAACATTAACGACACAGACAGGTATTTTAGGCTTATGTCACTTTAAGGCCGAATGCTTAGATCTAATATACTGACACATATTTGGTTTTCACTGAGCTGTTTACATTCACTTAAGCCATAACCGACTGTATTTACTTGAGATACTCCACATGATTGGCATTTTGACAACTGCGTCTGTATTGACCATTCAGGCGCAAAGAGAAGTGAATTCGGGACTGCGCTCTGTCTAAGAAAGCTACGCGATACCACATTAAGTTATTTCTGTCACAACTTACAGCACATAATAACTTGATAAACTCTTTTTGAAGATCCTAGTTAAATGCACACGCTTCTTTGACGTCTTTGCGTCTGACTTGATATCCCGCCTTCACTAACTGCAAGTTAAATTGATAACAAATTGTGTTTGGATGGTAATTTTGTTCTCAAAAATATACTGTGACGAGATTGGCAACCTTTTATTAGGCTATTCTCGGGTTACAGAAGACTGGTACTCTGTTTCAGGATCACCTAGCAAAGACAATTTAGGAAAGAAGAAAATACGGAATAAAAACTATTTTTCAATAAGTCTAGCTGAAATACGGGATTGTCCCAGGGAATACAGGACAGTCCCGGGGAAAACGGGACGTCTGGTCAGCATACTGTCGTTAACGTGTGCCTAGTGTGATGAAAGTGCTTACTTCATGCTGACCTTGTCTGAGCAAGTTATATAGAATAAATTAACACCGATGTTTAAGTTAAAAACATTTATTTTTGTGTTCACGAATACCAGAGGACTTTTGCATAATCAAAGATTCATTGACTAAGAAAAGTGGCTCCGAAAATACAATTTAGAATAATAAACTGGTTTTTACTAAATCCTTAATTAAATTTTTCATTAAGTACAAGCTTTACATTCAGCTTTAACACGTTGGTCCGGTTTACTTCCTTTAGTGCCTCACTGTAATCACCACAGCTCTTCCTCCACTCTCACCTTCATAGAGGTGAAGTTTCGTTGTCTGTCAAACTGGAACTCCATCTCTACAAATCCAGGGCCCAAGCTGTCGTTCCTCCAGCCCACGTAGTCATATCCGGGCCACAACCGGTACTGCCTTCTCTGTGCAAAGTCATCCTGACCAATCACACCATCCGTCAGCTGACCCAGCCCCCTAGACAGCTTCCTGTGGGACGAGAATGACAGGAAGCACTTAGCTCTGGGCGACGAGTGATTAGCATTGATTGTAGAACTTAAAAACAATCTTGATTGTTCTGCCAAAGAATGACCCTGAAAACTCCACAACTCCAAAGGTGGCAAGAGGATGCAAAATCAATGTGAAGAAACAGACGACCTCCAAACTATGTATATAAAGCTTTTTAAAAAAAGGATTGTTCACCCATCAGCATTTACACATGTGTTTCCAAACCTGTTGGACATTCTTTCTTCAAATCATTTAACATTGGAATATACGTTTTTTTTTATTATTATTGAAATGTAATCGACCGATATTAGACATTTAACTGATTTTTAATGTCTTTGAAAGAAATCTCTTCTGTTCACCGAGGCTGCATTTATCTGATCAACAATAAACTAAAAACAGCAATATTGTGAAAAATTATTATAATTTAAAATAGCTGTTTTCTATTTTAATATATTTTAAAAAGTAATTTATTCCTGTGACCAAAGCTGAATTTTCAGCATCATTACTCCAGTCTTCAGTGTCACATGATCCTTCAGAAATCATTCTAATATGCTGATTTGCTGCTCAAGAAACATTTCTGATTATTATCAATGTTGAAAACAGTGGTGCTGCTTAATATTTTTGTGAAAACCGTGATCATTTGTAACAGGATTCTTTGATGAATAAAAAAGTTCAAAAGAACAGCATTGCATTTAATGCA